>NC_045455.1:4724769-4851191 GCF_002776525.5 Piliocolobus tephrosceles
ACACCATATATCTCAACTTCCTGGGCCCAGTACAAACACACCATATATCTCAACTTTGGAAAAACACCACCTGGAGAGACCTCCAATAAGGTCACAACCGTTTACGGCTTTACTGAAAGCGCGGGAACCAATAGAAAATTGCTAAAGGTATAACTTAAAATGTTAACCAATTATAATGCTGTAACCAAAAGAATTCCCTTGTGCCTCTATAACCTGTTTACATCAGGCTATAAAAAGCAAGCAAATGCATCGTTCAGGGCCCTCTTGTACTTTGAGGAATGGAGGGACCAAGTTCGAACTTGCAATAAAGTTCCTTGCCACTTGGCTTTGACTCTGGACTCTGGTGGTCTTCTTTGGGGAATAAACGGTCTGGGCATAACACCACCACCATATACTGAGGATTTCAGGCCTATCAGAAAATGTTTTGCAACTATTTTGAGAACAAATGGAAAGCTTGTACACTGAGTGAAAAAAAAAAAAAAAAACTTGTTTGGGTGTAAAACTTTATGGATAATAACAATAAAATTAAATGTGAATATTAGTCAAAGTTCTGATTTCTAAGCAAAGGAAACTAACTCTGGACACCTCAGGCAGGTAGAGGCTTTATTGGAAAGCTAAGGAAAGACATGGATTTCGACAGAAAGGTCTGGTGAGTGACTGAGGTGGAGGTGGGGGCTGATGGCTGGCATGCTCTGAGCAAGGTTCTTCTCTGACTAATATTCTGCTGCTGGTGCTGCATGGAGCCACTACTGCCCAGTGTCACCCCATGGAGCCAGGTCAGTTGTTAGCCCTTCCATTATATGTCCCTCGCTCTGCATCCATCATAGGTAGGTTAACTGAGCCCATCTTACATGTATTTGTCCAGCTGTCAAAGCAGCAGGGGAGGAAGAGGGAGTCCCTCTCCTTGTATTTTCATCATGGTAGGTGCGAAACTTAAATGTGGGACTGGCAGGAAAAAGCCAGATCACAAATGTGCACTATCACTACTGAAGACTTTTATTTTTGAACCAAAAATTCTTTAAGCTTTATGAAACAGGCTGGGTGCAGTGGCTCACGCCTGTAATCCCAGCACTTTGGGAAGCCAAGGCGGGTGGATCACTGAGGTCAGGAGTTTGAGACCAGCCTAACCAACATGATGAAACTCCATCTCTGCTGAAAATACAAAATTAGCCAGGTGTGGTGGTGCACACCTGTAATCCCAGCTACTTGGGAGGCTGAGGTAGGAGAATCGCTTGAACCCCGGAGGTGGAGGTTGCAATGAGCTGAGATCATCCCATTGTACTCCAGCCTGGGCAACAAGAGTGAAACTCTGTCTCGACAAAATAAAATAAATAAATAAATTAATTAATTAATTTTATGAAACAGTTAAATGACTCCTCTGTTCCTTTTAACGGATTATGATAAGTTCATTCTCAGAAACGGAACATACGATCTTGATTTCCATTCCAACTGTGGACTCAGTGAATTTTCCAGATGATCTTTGGCAAATTACTGACTCTATTTTCTCTTTTCCTTATCTACCATAATGCCCATTTTATCTTCCTTGAAGGGAGTTTATTAAAACTGCTGATGAGGCTAATGAAAATATAGACATCCTTAAAGAGGAAATTTCACTTTTGGTCACCATTTAATTTTGCTGCTACACGCCCAGTCTGTCCGGGACTGGATTTTATAGAATTTCTATTTAATTGCATTAGTAGAAAAGCTAAAAAGCTGTTTCTCTGTATGTGTCCATCCTTCTTGTATAAATGTCACATGAGACAGAAATTCGGAAAGCCATTAAACACATAGTTTCAATAACTCTTACAGCTTCTCACCAGTAAGGAATCTGTCTCATCACGTGAGTGCCCACGATTTGCATGGAAGAAAATAAGCCTGGTTTTCAGTTTCCTTGGGAAAAAGAAAGTGCCCCAAGATGACTGGCAGTTCCTGCCTCATCAGGGATGTCTACATTTGAAAACAAGGCCTCTTTGAAATCTGAGACTGGAAAATGATTCCTGATGACCTTTCCCATCTCTCTTTGATTCTTAGCCAAACACAGAGGAAAAGTCACAAAGCAGCCTACTATATATACCTTCTTTCAAATGACTCTCTTTGTCTAAGAACCACACTGTAGGGGCAGGCCTGGAAAGGATGTCAGATGGCCCAGCGTTGTGTTGTAATGTACAGGGGGCAGGCCTCTGATACAAAAATCAAACCAGTGTTCATGACCAGGAGGTTCCCCTCTGCACCATCTCAGAGGAAGCATCTGTGATGCTTACAAGGTAAAGTAGATGCATCTCTAAGGAGCAGAGGGGAGATTAGGACAATCTATTATTGCAACCAATCAGCATTTTCTTTCTATTTCAGTGCCTGGATATCAGTGCAAGTGATTTCAGAAGATTGCCTACTGTAAGATTTATTCTTAAGATTCAAATTATTGATTTTGCTCACTACCTCATCAGTGTTATTTAGAAAAATCTCCGCTGATAATATGGCTGTGCCTCTATAATGCTAAATATTCCAAGGAAAGCTGATCATTAGCTGGATACTTGATTTCATGGAAACATCTGGATACTTGGCTGAGGTTATTTTAGATTTTTATGTAGATGTTTGACATAAAAATTGTGCTGTAACTTTAGATAAAATGAGAATCCTGTTGCTAAAGCAATAGTGTGTTAATATATTGATAATAAAGTCTCCCTACTTAGTGGTTTGTGCATCACCTTGAATGCAACATTATATATTTTAAAGATAATTATTTAAAGTATATTTTAAAATTCAATATAAAAGGAAAATAAAACACTACATTCTATAATATAAATTCTTTTACTTTCTAAAAGCACCCATGGGTTTTTTTTTCTTCTTCTTCTTGAAGTGATAATCTTGTTTATTTTGGTGAAACTGTTAGGAGCAGACACATGAAACATTTACATGGAATCAGTAATACACCTCCAAACAGTTTTGTGGACTGCAATCTCATTTTGATTTTACCATGTTCTCATGATATGTCATATTTCAAATCAATGTGAACTACATGGAAGTGAATGTCATAACTGAGATAAAATGCATGCCATGAAACCACAGGTGGTTCAAGCATTTTATTCCCAGGTGTGGTCACTAAGAGTCCTCCTATTTTAGCCAAGGCCAAATGCATAGCAACTTCATTCAGCAGGTTTAATACCATCTTCACCCGAGAATAATTTTAAACTACCACAACATAAATTAAACCTACAATATTTCATTTAAAACTATTATGTTTTAGTTTTTTTGGACATTATTCTGTATTTTGGAAACAGGTGGAAAATTGCAGTCAGCTGAGATGGAGAGAGAAGACCATTCAGCCCAAGCAGTGCAGGGCAGAGGTGAGAACAGGTGAGAACAGCTGAGCTCTGCAGTCCACACAGAGCATCTATCGGGAACAAGTTAATGAATGTCTGGTCATGACTGAATTCTATTTGTCACTGCACATGTGAACAGATAGACGTCATTACCTGAGTGGTGTGACTGTCCCTGTGTCTCTGAAATGTCGAAGTCCCTGTGCCACTTAGAGACAACCGTGAGTATCCATCTTCTTCAGGTAAACCTATTGAGGTCAACACAAATCAGGAGTTCAGCAGTGTCTCCTTGTTCCAAATAAAGTAAGTCATGCACTCATTACAATAAACTAGAATTGTTATCTTTTACAAATGGAAATGATGTGCCTTAAACACAAACTAAATACTAAATTTTGCAATGAAACATGGGCACGCACAGTATTGTGGCAGCTTCATTTAGGAAAAGAGGGCATATCCTGCCAAAGGAGATACAAGGATAATAAAGAAATATGTGATAATAGCACAAAAGTGAGCAGACAAGTATTGGAGGGGAGAAGGGAAACTTCCAGATACTGAAAAGGTTTGAAGACGCGTCCGGGGTCAGTGACGGGCCCACTGAGTGGCTGGGGTGACAGCAGAATGTCGCTGCTGCCATTCATAGGACTGCAGGGAGATGAGGAAGGGATTCAAAGTCAGAGCATGACTAAGCCTGTGTGTCCGATTAATTCCACTGGCTGTAGTTCATTTTGTGCACAAGGAAGCAAAGAGATTGGCTGAATTTCCACGAGGAAAAGGTGGGGAGCGCTGCCGATTCGCAACACACCAATTCATGAGCAACCACGTAGAGTAAGTTGCAGGTTTATGAAGCTTTACATGCCCTCCAACAACATGAAGTCGCCAAATGATTTTATTAATTATCCTTTATGATCAAAGCAGTTTCCCACCCTCTGCACTACTGGCATTTTGGCCTGTATAATTCTTTGGAGTGGGGTCTGCCCCACGCATTGCAGGATGTTAAACAGCATCCCTGACCTCCACCCACTAGATGCCAGCAGCACCCCCATTTGTGGCACCCAGAAATGTTCCCAGACATTACCAAAAGTTCCTTGGAGGGCAAAGTCATCCCCTCCCACACTGGCTGAGAACCACTGTGATACAGGCATCATGCATCACTGAAAGTGACTTCGATTAATAAACATGAATAGACAAAAAGAGAAATAAGAACCCAACAAAATGAATTCAACTCAGAGAACTTTAACTACTGAAGTGATTACTACTCCCCTCTGAAAGCATAATTAACTAGCACAGTATAATTGATTAAACATATACATGATTCCTAAATTAAAAATCATTAGACAATCAGTGCACACTTTTCCGATTATAGGAGAGAGCTCCTCAGGGAAGTCTACACAATCCTGTCAATACACAACAAGTCCTTCCCAGTGATCTCGTTACATGTCCAGATACCTTGGTATGGAAAAGCTAACTTCATGAAGACTGGGCAGACAATGGCCGGAGAACAGATCTCAGCCACAGGCAGCAGCAGTAGCCTCAGGTGCTACGTGGGAATAGTGTCCTTAGACACTGTGGTAGCAGGACACAGGAAAGGCTCCAATCACAGTGAGTGTTGGAGCAGCCTGAAGTTCACACAGGCCAGAAGGGAGCATGGCAATTCAAGATCAGGCACAATATGAAATTTCAGGAGACTAGATAAGGCAGATAGTTGGAAAGAAAACATGTTTCCAGGTAGTAGAGCACAACAAAGGGCTTGGGATTCATGTGAAGGACTGCCTCTTAGAGGGGAATAAAGGATGGGGTGCTGGGACGAAGAGGCCAATTGACAAGCAAGAGAAACCTTAACTTCTACAGGAACCATAAAGAAACCACTTCACCAGGAGAAGACAATTGTGATCCATTTTTCAAAACTAAATTATAAATTAGAAGTTGGGGATGGATGCAGTGGCTCACGCCTGTAATCTCAGCACTTTGGGAGGCTGAGGTGGCAGATCACCTGAGGTCAGGAGATCGAGACCAACCTGGCCAACATGGTGAAATCCCATCTCTACTAAAAACACAAAATGACCCGGGCCTGGTGGTGCACACCCGTAGTCCCAGCTACTCGGGGTGCTGAGGCAGGAGAAGCGCTTGAACCCGGGAGGCAGAGTTGCAGCGAGCCAAGTTTGTGCCATTGTACCCCAGCCTGGGTGACAGAGTGAGACTCCATCTCAAAATAAACAAACAAACAAACAAATAAATAAATAAATAAAATTAGAAGTTGGATCTCAGAATCAAAACAGAAACTCAATTGAAAGGGTACAAGCTCAGAGCCGAACCGATAGCCTGCTGAGCACCGCACAGAGTCAGTTAAACTAAGGTTAAAAACATTTATGAGCAACCTCTGCATAAGGCACTGGGAAATACAATGACGAATGAAGAAAAGTCCCCACCCTTGAGGAAGTCACAATTCAGTGAGAATGACACTGAAGCCAAACACACAGCAGCATGATTTCAGGATTAAGAAGAGTACAGGTCACGTTGAACAGGGTCTTGGAGAAGGCAAGCATTTATTCTGATGGAAGGGACTAGAGGAAACTTCATGGTGGTGTTGCCAAAGGACCCGGGCCTTCCAGGAGGAGAATTGTGGAGGGCGAACAAAGTCGAGAAGGACATGCCTGGCTGAGAGCACCAATGTGATAAGGCAACAAAACACAAGGACGCTTCGCGGAAATGTGACCACACTTTGGAGACGAGAGGTAGCACTGCAGACTTCCCAGAAGAGACGTGCTGTCATTTTATCTAAGTCACGAGTTCAAAGGTATTTTATTCGTAACTGTTGACTAAAGGAAGGATGGGTCCCAGAACCTGTGTCAGGGCTCCACAGACAGGGACGGATGCAGTGTGGGCAGGTGCTCGCATGCAGGTGTGGAGGGCCAGGTGAGGACAGTGGGGAGGGAGGCAGGTGCATGGGTGCTGGGGGAGACTGGCATGTGGAGGAGGGGGTGGGACAAAGGACTGAGCCCAAGAAGTCACAGGGAAGGGGATTTTGGAAGGTTGTAGCAAGCAGGCCAAGGGTCCTCATCACGGCCAACTCACCAACGTTGTGAGAACTGGAAGGGGCAGAATGACAGCCAGGAAGCGCCAAAGGTGCGAAGGAGGTTACACGGCAGGAGGGTTTTGTTTTGTTTTGTTTTGTTTTTTCCAGCACAATATTTTATTTCGCTGCCATATTAGAAGCAGTACCTTTTTAAGGCAAATAATTTTAAAATCACATCAAAGGCACAAACCATGAATTAAAAAAAACCAAACAGATTCATATCTCTATATAAACATTAAAAATAAACATATTGATGATGCCCTAAAAATAAAATGTGTATTTTAAAAGAACAATGTAGAACATTGAAATATATTAAATAAGAGGCTTTTTAATTCTTAAAACATCCTACAGATCAAAATAAAGGACCTTCTCCCAGATATTAAACAATGGACAAATAATACGTTTAGAAAATAAAGGAGAAAAAAATGAATGAGTAATAAGTAATACACATGTTCAATTTCATTAAGAATTCCAAGTAATGGATATGAGACTACAGTAACATTCATTTTATCTATCAAAATAACACGGTTTTAAAACTTTTTATTACAAACATTTCAGACATAAAGAGAATATGTAGTGAAACTCCATGCACCCATTCCAAGCCTGGGGGCTGTCAATTTTATCCATTTTTATCCATTTTTTATTCATTTTTCACTTAAATCCCAGAAATCATGTCATTTTAGCTGTAAATATTTGTACATGTGTCCCTAACTGACAAGAACTTTTTTTTTTTTAAACTTAGCAACGATTTTCTCACACAGCTAACAGGAACATTGCTAAGCAAAGGCCCCCAGCAAAGTCCCACAGTCTTGTGTGGGTAGAGAATCCCGTGGTGCATTTTAACCAGAGTGAAGACTCCAATCGTGTTGGAGGAACATTTGAAGTGAAGATAGAGCTCTTTATCTGTGCCTTCATTAAAGGGTGGATTTCTGTCCATGAAGAAGCTTCTACACATTCTGAGGAGCCTCCTCTGCTCCTCGTGCTGCAGCAGTCTTCTCCCCAGACCAGGCTTGGAGTTAACAATTCCCAGCTTAGAGATTCACGTGTCCCTTACTGAACATATTCTTCCCAGGGTCGCAACAGTGTGCTTCAAAAAGTCGAGCTTTTGGTCCATTTGATACCAAACTATTTCCAAAAGCCATTCTTGCCCAAATGACAGCAAGTCAAGGTCTTCTGAAACTGCATCCACTCTACCCTACCCTCCAGACATCCAGCTCTTCTGCTCAAAGAAAACATGCAGATGCTCAGGGAGGGAATGCCCCAAAGCTGATCTTCATGGCCTAATGGATACGCTGTGGACACTCCATAGAACCTGCTGTTGTTCCTTTAAACTTGGGTGGGCAAAAGTCAAAAAGGCTTTGGCCTTGATTGAGAGTTTAGCAGGAAGAAGCAGCCTCTGCTTTTCCTCTCCTCCTGAATTGGAGGCTGCTCTGAGCACTGAAAATGAAACCTTCCCCCAGGACACAAGGAGGAATGGCTTTTAGGACATCCTCATCACTGGGATGTAGACCTGGTCCCTGGAGTTCTGTGTGATTTTTTAAGTAATTTTGAAAAGTGAGAGACTCTGGGGCCATGAAGTCTATATGCAGAGTCCAGTGGGTTCATGCAAATTCTTATAAGAAGACAAGAATGAGGGCCAGGTGTGGTGGCTCACGCCTGTAAATCCAGCACTTTGAGAGGCCGAGGCAGGTGGATCACGAGGTCAGGACATCAAGACCATTCTGGCTAACACAGTGAAACCCCGCCTCTTCTTAAAAAAAAAAAAAAATACAAAAACAAAAAATAGCCAGACGTGGTGGCAGGCGCCTGTAGTCCCAGCTACTCAGGAGGCTGAGGCTGAAGAATCACTTGAACCCAGGAGGTGAAGATTGCAGTGAATCAAGATCGTGCCACTGCACTCTAGCCTGGGCGACAGAGTGAGACTCCATCTCAAAAAACAAAACAAAACAAAACAAAGCAAAACAAAAACCAGACAAGACAAGAGTGAGACAGAGACTTTCAAGGGGGTTATGGCACTGAATTTCACATGGCTAACCAGTTGGAATCTGTTAGTCAAATCTGTCATTTTGTAGGGACCCAAACTTGTTTAGTCAATGGCAAGGGGGTTTGAACTCTCTTTTTACATCTGTCCAGCTTTCCAAGTATTCCATTACCTTTAAATTCACTCCCCTCTTGATTTCCATGAAATTGGACATCTGTCTTCTATCTCTTGAGCATCTATTGCATGTCTCCATTTCCACCCTTCTCAATGTAAATTTCTCAAAGTTTGGCATTCTACATTGTTTAGTGGTCATACTTCTTTTCTTATTCCTCTTTATTATTGTTCTTCTGATGTTACAAATAACCACCATGTCTCCAGCTTCTTTGAAAATTCTGGCTTTTCTCTTTCTATCCTGGAACCCTGGCCTAAACTCCAAACCTATAATCATCATTTATGGAAAAATCATCCATAATCAGAAGTCCTTCTCTCTTGAGCTCCAAATCCGCTTATGGAATTAACCTCCTTTGGGAACTGCCCTTCCCTTCTAAAGACTGCAGTATTCTCCCATCATTTGCCTCAAATTCTTGGAGTTGTTCTTGACACTTTCCACTTCTTGACTCCTATACCAATACAGTCTAATACTCTTGTTTCATGTACAAAACCTGCCAAGGCTTCAGTGAATGAATTCAAAACTGGCACCCCCAAACTCAGTTTCCAATTCTGTTGTTCACCCTGGATAGTACAATCAGGCACACTTCTCCAAAATAGCAGCCAGTACTCCCTCAAAACAATGGCAACCCTTTCAGAGACATTCTTTTTTTTTTCTCTCTTGTTTTTTCATTTTTTATTTTTTTCTTGTTTTTTAATTTTTATTTTTTTTAAGACAGAGTCTGGCTCTGTCGCCCAGGCTGGAGTGCAGTGGCACAATCTCGGCTCACTGCAAGCTCTGCCTCCCGGGTTCACGCCATTCTCCTGCCTCAGCCTCCCGAGTAGCTGGAACTACAGGTGCCCGCCACCACGCCTGGCTAATTTTTTGTATTTTTAGTAGAGACAGGGTTTCACCGTGTTAGCCAGGATGGTCTTGATCTCCTGACCTCGTGATCCGCCCGCCTTGGTCTCCCAAAGTGCTAGGATTACAGGCGTAAGCCACCGTGCCCAGCTGAGACACTCTTTAAATTGGCATTCATGGCTCTGTAGCTCCTACATAATTGTTTCTTTCCTGTCTTATTTACTCACCTATTCTATCAGAGAAGCTGATTCACATTCCTGCCACAATACATTGTGCAGAAAATTCCTGGAAATGTGCTCCCTTCTTTTCTGATTTAAACACATTTTGAAAATCCCAACCTTCTCTATGAAGCATCCTTAGCAATCCCAGCCCACCAGAATCATCTCTTTTATCTATGCAGAAAGTAACCGAGTAATCATTATTTATGGGATTCGTTTGACATTTACTGCTGACTGCCCTATTTTGCAGTCTCCTTGGTATGTATTTTCAGTGTGCTCCGTATTTTCACTGTTCACACAAAGAGGTCATCTTGTGGTGCTTAGGTATCATAGGGCTCCCATGCATAACACAAAGCCTACATGTGACAGGTGCACCTGGTGAGTGTTTTGATTGACTAATGTACACCTCTCTCTTCACTGGGTTTCCTCTTGCCATCCTGCCCTTCATATTATTTTGAATCCTCCAACCTCGATATTAAATATCCCCTGAACTCCACCCAGATATTCCTGGTTCTATTCATCCCAGAGACTCCAAATTGTAATGTCTGTCTTTGCCCTGCATACCAGCATAAACCATCAAAGTAACATAGCCTGTATGGTTTCAGAGAAACGAATTCACTGCCTTGCACCTCATCTACCTCATTCATGCAATTGTTGTTTCTGTTGGATAAATCCTCATGACTCTTCTAGCTCTAAAACACGTAACACTTTATGAATAACTGTGTATGGGTAATATTTCTTGAGTATTAACTTTCTGTTAAATATTGTCGTATAAAATACAGCAATCCACGAAGTAGGTGCTTTTATTATTCCCATTTTTAAGATGAGAAAATTGAAAAGCAGAGGTTAAGTAACATGCCCATGGTGCAGGAGTTACTAAGCATCGGAGCTGAGCTTCAAACCCAGGCAGGCAGAATGACGCCTTAAGCACTGGGAACAACATTCCGCAGCTAGGAAAGAGTAGAGTGAGCATTTCAGTCTGTTCCTTTTCAACACTGACTTCTCAACTGCAGTGGAGAAAAGGTAATGAAATAATATCCACATTAGAAATTATTTAATGTGACTTTAAAATGCTTTTAACGAGAAGGATGAGTGGGGCAGGGCTTGATGCCCCAGGAGTTTTCTTTCTTTGCAAAGGTAACTTCTATTGCTTAAAATAGATGATTTCAACATATTCCAGATTGTCAAGTGAGGCTTGCTTCCTTTTCTCTGGCTGTTAGACTTTCAGTCAGACAAGAGTATGAGTTCCAAAGAATGTGTACAATTTCCATAAAGAAAGTGATGTTGGCCAGGCGCAGTGGCTCACGCCTGTAATCCCAGCACTTTGGGAGGCCGAGGCGGGCGGATCATGAGATCAGGAGATCAAGACCATGCTGGCTAACACGGTGAAACCCCGTCTCTACTAAAAACACAAAAAATTAGCCGGGTGTGGTCGCGGGTGCCTGTAGTGTCAGCTACTGGGGAGGCTGAGGCAGGAGAATGGCGTGAACCCGGGAGGCAGAGCTTTCAGTGAGCTGAGATAGCGCCCCTGCACTCCAGCCTGGGTGACAGAGTGAGACTCCATCTCAAAAAAAAAACAACAAAAAAAGTGATGTTGTAAAATATATATTAAAGACATTTATGGACTCCCACCAAAGGCTCCTTGACTGGTGGATTGGATTGATTTCGAGGTGTGGCTGATGGAAGCCCTTCTTAGATGTTCCCAGAACCAGTGCGGTTTGGTGCTCTAATGGCCTAAGTTCAACAAGGCGCCAGAGTCCATGCACAAAATGCAGATTTGCTGGTCCTGCAAATGATGCCCCCCAACCTTTTGCCTTAGGAAGCCTGTATTCAACACAAATAACCCTTATTGTGCATTGAGGATGAACATAATGCAAATTAAAAATACACAATTTGCACAGAATGATAAATGTAAATGCAAACGCAATGACTGTATTCTTTCATTGCCATTTTTCCTGATACCCAGCCATATTATGTATATTCACTTGACAGCAAGAAAAAAAATAATACTGAACATAAAATGCCCTAGTTGGATTTTTTAATATCTGTGTCCCCACAAAATAAACATCTTTATGTTCACGATATTTTGTTTGATAAAGCTAAAATGTTCTAACACTAAAAACTGCTCTCTAATCTAATGATAAATAACCACAAGTCCAGGGAATAATTAAGTATACAAAAAAAGATCCAAGCTTGCGTTCACATCAGTAAAAGGATGGCAATTAAAGTAAGTGATAGCTATAATTACCCACACATAACTATATTTCAACAAATGAACAAACAGATCATTATTTCTGGGAAGCAGAGGTAGCATGCAGATACTGGCATTCAAAAGAGAAATGTTTCCTAGAAAATAACACTGTTTCTGATTCGATTTGAACTTTAAATTATTTTAAACATTTGTTTTCATCTTGTGCCCATATTTAGAAAGTGCATTGGCCGCACTTTGTAAGTTATGAACCTGTACTAATAATTGCTTTAAGAGTTATCATGTTCATGTATATATCACATGCTGCACATGTGTAATGTTTGTTCAATTTCTATAATACTGACTGGGCAGTTTTTCTGACTCTGCCCTCTGGATGGGATTTACTGGTTCCTATGCAACAAACAACATTGTTTCAATCAGTAAATGCTTACTGAGGGCCTAAGTATATAGAGCCTTGTGCTGGATGTTTTAAAAATCATGGGGAAAGTTCCAGGCACCCAAACATTCATGGCGCTCACAAAAGTAGATCAGCATAAATGTGTTAAGTTGCTTTGAAAGATTGAATTTCCAATTGGAATAATTTTCCTTTTGCACATATAACTCTTGAGATTTTCAAGTGGTTTTTAATTAATGACAGCATAGAACCTACTTTATTTTAAAATCCGTAAGCATGTTAAGGGAGAACACAGCAATCTGTGTTGCAGGCTTCGGCCATACACACTATCTGTTACATGCTGAAGTTTAGAACCTTGATACTCCCAAAGAATTCATATTATTAATTTCATGGAGCCTTTTCCACAAACATCTCCATTTTGGTCTAGAGGGTTTTTGTTTGTTTCTTTCGTTTTTGGTTATGTTTTGATATTTAGAGTAGCACTTGCAGTTCTTTTATTACTATTATCAAACTTTTTAGGATCATTTCCGAAACTGTAGTTTTTGCCTTTTGCCTCAAAACACGGAAAACTTAAATATTTTGGTGAAGAGAAGTTCCCTTTCTCCATCTCTTTCTTCCTTTTTTTTTTTTTTAATTGCAGAACTGTAAGAACTGTGTCCGGAATTGGTGGGTTCTTGGTCTCACTGACTTCAAGAAGGAAGCTGTGGACCCTCGCGGTGAATGTAACAGTTCTTAAAGATGGTGTGTCCGGAGTTTGTTCCTTCAGACGTTCAGATGTGTCTGGAGCTTCTTCCTTCTGGTGGGTTCGTGGTCTCGCTCTCAGGAGTGAAGCTGCAGACCTTCATGGTGAGTGTTACAGCTCCTAAAGGCAGTGCGTCTGGAGTTGTTCCTTCTGCCCAGTGGGTTTGTGGTCTCGCTGGCTTCAGGAGTCAAGTGGCAGACCTTCGCGGTGAGTGTTCATAACCGCAGCATGGACCTAAACAGTCTGCAGCAGCAAGATTTATTGCAAAGAGCAAAAGAACAAAACCTCCACAGTGTGGCAAAGGACCCCACCTGGTTGCCACCGTTGGCTCCCGCAGCCTGCTTTTATTCCCTTATCTGGCCAAGCCCACTTCCTGCTGATTGGTTCATTTTATAGAGAGCTGATTGGTCTGTTTAGACAGAGCGCTGACTGGTGCCTTTATAATTCTTAGGCTAGACACAGAGTCACAGAGTGCTAGTTAGCTACAGAATTAGCTAGATACAGAGTACCAATTGGTGCGTTTATAAACCCTGAGCTAGACACAGAGTGCTGATTGGTGCATTTACAATCCTTGAGCTAGACAGAGTCACAGCCTGCTAGTCCTCCAAGTCTCCACTAGGTTAGCTAGATACAGAGTACCAATTGGTGTATTCATAAACCCTGAGCTAGACACAGTGCTGACTGGTGTATTTACAAACACTGAGCTAGACACAGAATGCTGATTGGTGCACATACGATCCTCCGACTAGATATAAAAGTTCTCCAAGTTCCCATCCAGTTCAGGAACCCAGTTGGCTTCACCCAGTGAATGCTGCATCAGGGCTGCGGGCAGAGCAGCCTGTCAGTCCTGAGCTGCCCCTACACTCTTCAGCCCTTGGACTGTTGATGGGACCGGGCGCCACGGAGCAGGGGGTGGTGCCCCTCGGGGAGGCTCAGGCTGCCGGGAGCCCACCTGGGGGTGGGGGGGAGCTCATAGCGGGCTGAAGGTCCCGAGCCCTGTCCCGAGGGGAGGCAGCTAGGAGGCCTGTGCCAGCGGGCTGACACTGCTGGGGGACCCAGTGCAACCTCTGCAGCTGCTGGCCCGGGTGCTAAGCCCCTCACTGCCCTGCACCGGCAGCACCTGCCGGCTGCTCTGTGTGCAGAGCCCATGGAGCCCACGCCCGCTCCTGCTGGAACTGGCACTGGCCCGCAAGCCTGGAGCGCAGCCCAGGTTCCCACCCTTGCCTCTCCCTCCACACCTCCCCGCAAGCAGAGGGAGGAGGCTCTGGCCTCAGCCAGCCCAGAGAGGGGCTCCCATGGTGCCATGGCAGGCCGAAGGGCTCCTCAAGCACCTCCAGAGTGGAGGCCGAGGCGGGAGGCCGAGGAAGCGCTGAGAGTGAGGGCTGCTAGCACAATGTCACCTCTCACAACCACACAAATAAAATAAAGAAATACAACACTGGCAGCTCTGCGGAAGCTCCTGGGGTCATCTCTCCAAATCGCTGCTGGCCTTCTCCTCCGAATGAAATCGCCGTCCTAACTTTGTGGCAGTTGGTTCTCTGAGCACCTCTTCCTTGTCAGGCAGGTCTGTAATTCTAGAGTGTGCGTGGTAGTATCGCCCTGGAGTCTTAAGTTACATTTCTCTAGTTACTAACGATGTTGGAATCCATTAAAAATGTTTTTCTAAGTCGTATTCATGTATTCTGTCCAATTTTCTTTTCAGCTTTGTTTTTGATTTAAATAAACCTTGAATATTAGCCTTTGTTGGGTAAATGTGTTGAAAATATTTTCTCCCTATTTATGTTATTTTTTCCTTTTTCTTTATGGTTAAAACTTCTGTGTCTTGCTTAAGAAGGCCTTCTTTCCTTTTACGAAGTAAGAAAGATATTCTCCTATTGTTTCTTCTATCCATTTTATTATTTGACATTTGACATACAGATCTATAATCTATCAGGAATTGTTTTGTGTGTATAGCATTAGGCAGGGTCAATTATCCTCACATGGATAGCAATCAATTATTCTTCCCCAGTGCCCTAACATGCCAATTTTGTCATAAATTAAGTGGCTAATTATGCAAGCTGGAGTAATATTATGTTCTTTCTCCTTCCTTCCTATTCTCTGACAGTGTTTATGTGACATTGGAGTTATTTCATCCTTAGAATTTTGGAAAAATTTAGTGGAGAAACCATCCGATTCTGGAGTTTTCCTTGCAGGAAGGCATTCAATTACAAATTGCATTAATTTAACATTTACAGTGTTATTTAGCTTTCCTACTTCTTTTGTCCATTTTCTTTAGTTCTATTTTTTCTTTTTTTGAGAATGTATTTGTTCATGTACATTTGCAAATTTATCTTGGCGTAAAACTGTTGGTAATATTCTCTTATTTTTAATTTCAGCCAGATCTGTATTGATGTCCTCTTTTCAATCTAAAATCTGTTATTTGTGTCCATTTTCTCTATTTCTCTATCCCCTTGCAAGAAAATTTTCAATCTTATTAATGTTTTCAAAGATAATTTTTTAAAAGATAAACTTTCTCTTTCCTTCCTTTCTATCCCTTTACATTATTTTGTTATGTGTTTTATATTTCAATAACTTATGTTCTTATTATCACTATCGTATCTTTCCTATTTTCGTGGTATTTAGTTTTTGTTCTGTTTCTAATTTCTAGATATTTTTAACACTTGTTGTATTTGTTCTCTTGTGATGCAAATGTTTGAAGCCATACATTTCCATTTCTTAAGAGATCTTTTGTAGTAACATGGATGGAACTGGAGGCCATTATCTTAGGTGAAATAACTAAGACACTGAAAGACAAATGCTGCGTGTTCTCACTTATAAGTGGGAGCTAAATAACGTGTACACTTGAGCATAGAGTGTGGAATAATAGATACTGGAGACTCAGAAGGTGGCAAGGTGGGAGGATGGGATGGAATGAAGCATATGAAACGACTTAATGAGTACAATATATATTATTCAGTTGATGTGGACACTAAAAGCCCAGCCATGGCCACAATGCTGTACAGCCACATATTGACCATACTGACACTGCATCTGAACCCCTTCCATTCATACACAAAAGACATTAGTCATGTCCTAAAAGTTCTGTTGTCATATTTGCCTTGTCATTAGTTAAAATGTTTGAGTTTTGAATTTATCTTGTGATTTCTTCTTGAATATTAGAGGTGTTTTTTTTTGTTTTGTTTCGTTTTTTCAGATGAAGTCTGGCTCTGTCGCCCAGGCTGGAGTGCAGTGGCGCGATCTCGGCTCACTCACTGCCAACTCCACCTCCTGGGTTGAAGAGATTCTCCTACCTCAGCTTCCCAAGTAGCTGGGATTAAAGGCATGTACCACCACACCCAGCTGATTTTTGTATTTTTAGTAGAGATGGGGTTTCACCATGTTGGCCAGGCTGGTCTTGAACTCCTGACCTCAGTGATCTGCCTGCCTTGGCCTCCCAAAGTGCTGGGATTGCAGGCGTGAGCCACCGCGCCGGGCCTAGAGATGTAATTTTTGACGTGCAAATATGTGAGCACTGTTTTTGCTGCTTTTTAAATATTTGCGCGTTATATCTTTTACTTTTCTATCCCTTTACATTTAATGTTTCAGAATCCTTATGTTTTACTGTTTTCAGAAATCTTAGTTTTTAAAATATTCTGTTAATCATTTTTCATATAAATTTACATTAAATGTCTTTTAAAATTTATTTTAATAAAATAAGGTTTATTTTCATATGTGCTTTTATATCTACTGTCTCAGAACTTTCTACTTGCCCTATTTTTCCTATTTTACCCCTTTTTTTTCATCTTTTGAGTTGACTTTTTATGATTTTTATCTTTCTGTCTTTACTGCTTTGGAAATTATCTACCCCACTAATATTCTTTCAGGGGTTACCTTTGAGGTTACAACTGGCAAGGTAGGTTTATCAGTATACAATATTAAATACTATTTTACCCCTCCCATTTTTACTTGCCTTTTTAGTTATTCTTTATTCTTTCCTTTATCTGTAAGCATTCTGAGTCTGTCAATGTTTAATTCTTTTCATTTTAATTTTTTTTCCTAAAAATATCCTTAACTCCCTTTCATTATTACAGGAATTTTTGGGGGGCAGTTATTTTATTTGAGCATGTGAACTATGTTATTTCATTGTCTTTGGACTTCAGTTGCTGCTTTTTGAAGGTAGTACATATTTTTACTTCTATTTGGTCTTTATTTTATAGGTGTTTTACTATGATACACACCTAAGAGAGTTTTGTGTGTCTTACTCAGGCTTTGCAAAGATTTCTATTTCATTTCTACAAAAGTTGCACTGATTATGGTGTAATTTAGAGATAGTGAGGTTCACCTTTTTTAGACATACACATCTGTGCATCTACAGAGACATGAGCCCTCGTGGTTGTCTATAACAACACATGTCCTTCTGAACTTCATCTCCTGCCATTACGCCCAGCCTCCAGCAACCACTCAACTGTTTTCTGTCTCCACAGCTTTGCTTTTCCCCAGATGTCATATAAGCAGGATCACACTTAGTCTTTTGACTTTTTTTTTTTCACCTCAACACAATGTTCTAGCCATCCCTTTTGATGCTCGTTACAGTTGATCACTCTTATTTATTGCAGACTTCATCCGGGTGCTAGTTTGGCCTGTGAGATGCTGGTGAGCTCACCTCCAGGCACTCACGGACTCCCCACCCACTGAGTGTGGCCTGGATTTAGTGACTCCATCAAATGTGACAGAGTGCTGGGGTGTCACTTTCAAGACTGGGTTATGTGAAGACTGCAGCCTCCATCTGGGGTGCTGTCTCTTGGATTGCTTGCCCAGCGGTGTGGGGAGAGCTGCCGTGCTGGGAGGCTGCCCTGTGGAGAGGCCCATGTGAGTTGACTTGGATGTGAACCTTCTGCGGCCTGCCAATAGCCATCTGAGTGACCTTGAAAATGGATCAGCCTTCAAGATGACTGTGGTCTTGGCTGACAGCTTGATTGCTGTCTCACAAGGGACCTTAAACCAAAGGCACCCTGCTAAGCCACACACAGTTTCCTGGCCCACAGAAACTATGAAATAATAACCATTTCTTACATAAGCCTCCAAGTTTTGGGAGTAATATTTTGCACAGTGATGGATCACTAATACAAGCCAGTCACCAGTTGAAAGACACTGAATTTATTTCCAGTTTTATGTGATTATGAATAATGTTACCATATGCATTTGCATCCAGGTGTTTATGTGCACACTGCTGTCATTTCTCTTGGGAAGATACTGAGGAGTCAGAATGCCGGATCTCATGAACAATGTATGTTGAACGTTGTAAAAATCTGCCAACTTAAATCCATTTCCTGATGCTTTTTCGTCAGTGTTGGGAGAGGCTCTAACATTTCTCACCAAGTCTTTCTTCTGCTCATGCACTTCCTCTTCTTTCCCTAAGACTTCAGTCATCCTTCTCATTATCCTTTATATCTCTAAACCATTGTCCAGAGTTTCCATTCTTCTGTTTTGCTTCAGTCTGTTTCATTCTGGAGATTTTCTGAGTTATCTTCCACTTCCCCAGTTATTTTTTGTTTGTTTTGTTTTGTTTTTAAATAACTATATCTAACTAAGTTTAACTTTATCCTGTGTTGTAGTCAATTTTATTACAGCATTTTCCAATTTCAGAATTTCCATGTGATGATTTCCTTATAGTTTCCCATTTCTGCTGAAATTCTCGTTTTATTTTGTGGGGGGCACAGTAAACATACTTATTTCAAGGCATGTGTCTTTGAATTCCAATCTTTTGAATCCCTGTGAACATATTGCAATTGACATATGTCTTGGCTTGTAATTTTTCAACTTATTTTGTGTGCTCCTATGCCTGGTTATTTCTAACTGTGTTGGACTTTGCATTTGAAAAATGGTTTCTAAGAATGTTTTGAAGCCTGGTATGCTATTACTACCCTTTGGGGTACATTTACACGTGTTTCTCCTAGGTACCTGTAGGCCTGGTTGCTTCTGGGCAACTCAACATGGCTCTTGGTTCTGGTTCACTCTGACTCTTGGGAAGAACACTTGAAGGCCCCACCCCAAGGCCTTGGTGGGGCCACGACTCAGTTTCTTGCCCTGTAATCTGAGAAGGCAGTCAGAAGCACAACTCGACTTCTTAGCTGCCTTCTCCGAACAATGTGGGTACCCCTATGTCCCCATGAGCCAAGCCTCAACTGTGGGCTTCCTTGCTTCAGCTCACCTTGCACCCCACTCCCAGGTCTTCAGCTGCTTCCCAGCATTTCAGCATCGTGATGGTTCTCCCATGCCTCTAATTAGACTAAACAAACATGTTTTTTCCAACCCTGCAGGAGCCTCTCAGGAATAGTTGGTCTGAATCTTCCCATCAGTTATTCCCAGAAGCCTTTGTCTTCTTTTATTTGTGAGAGAAAATACTTGCATGATCCTCAGCTTTTGTACCTGCAACCAAGCCACTTTCTAAATGTGGCACTCATTGATGTACGCAAAATACCTGAAGCCAGTCTGGCACTTATCATTTCTTTAATATTATTTTCCTTCACATTTCTTAGTTTCCAGAGTAACTTTTTAATTAAAAATATTGGTAGATAATCCATTGCCTTCTTCTGCTCAGTACACTAATTTTAGACCAATTAGATTAATACTCCATAAAATTTCAGAAAAGTCAACAAAGAGTGAATACAATTCCAATTCTTTAACTGAAGCAATCATATGTTGACAACAATACCTGCAGGAGAGTTTCATGGTTTATTTTCTATTTTCCAGTTCTTAACCCTTCTTCATTTTCATATTTTAAATCCATTCCTCCTAGAAAGTTGATACAGCCTAAAACTTTTATCCATTTACTTCTAAGTTTAAAAAGTACTTACCATTTGAGATGGAATTTCCATTTTCAGCAGTTATAGCACTAGATAGTGAATTAGATAACTGAATTCCATGGTTATTTGCATTTCTATCTTGAGTCTCGGAAGTAATTTCTGATGTACTAGGGTCATCCCGACTACTTAGGTTCATGTTAGTTTCAAAACCTAAAATAAATTTTAGAAAACAATTACTTTCTGATAACATGTACTGAATACACTGAATAAAATGTTTGGATAAAATAATAAAACATCAAATCAAACATTCATAACATTTAAAATAATAATCTTTAATCAAATTTGTGGCCTATATAATATTCAACAAATTTTGCCACAACACTGTTAAACAAAAGGGAAAGTGTTAAGTGGTACAAATAATTTGTTGCATTCAAACCTATTTATAAATTTTTGATGTCACAGATCAAATACCTTGTCATTAGTATTGCCTATCATGAGAAAGCAATGAGTTCATGTTTCAGGAGTTTTCTGAATTACTAAATTTAAATAAATTTAGGCAATCTTATAGCTTTGGAAAAAATAAGAAACACTTGAGTGATAAGAAACACTATGGTGCTATTTTCAACATCACTATAAACATTTTTAGTGTCCATACTGGAATACTAAACTTCAATACTCAACTTCTGCATTCTGCACACTAAGATAATTACTTAAATATGTAATGCATGTCCTATATTAAGTGAGAGGTAGGAACACAGAAGCCACTGTGCAAATTCCACTGAAGAGCCTAATGAAGACTTTTAAAAGTGACGTAGTATTAATAAAGCAAAACACAGCAAATGCTTGCTCTTTGGAGCAATATCTAACGGAGGTAGGTTTCCCCATGGTCACTGCATTACCCTTAGGCACACAATCAGACTTTGCAAATCAGGCACGACTGTCCATCAAGGGGTCAGACATCCCCCCATCACCACCTCCAGGTTTCCTTTCTCAGACTGCACAGGTGCACCTGGGATTGGCTCTTGCTTCCCAAGGAACCTCAAAAAAGCTGCAACCTATTGGAGACTTTTGATTCAGCATCAGGGATATGTATGAGACTTTCTTTTCTGTCGGGACACGGTTGATTCTGACTGTCGTAAAGTTAGGCCTTTCTAAAGATTTAGACTAACACATTATTTGAATGGGGCAACATGCATCATTTGCTTTATTATACTTTAAATATGGCAGAACAGTGTTTTACCACCCCAATCCCAATCACCAGTACTTCCATAGGCAGACATGTTATCCCTACTTTGCTGAAGAAGGAATTAGGGTTACTCAGTCACGCAGCTGGAAAGAGACAGAATGGAACTTTAACGTGTATATTCTGATTATTATTCAGTCTTTATTTTTCATTAAAAGACAAATTGGATTATGTCTTTTCCATGCTGAAAACTTTTGGATAAACTGCTGTTGGTCACAATCTACAGAAAGAAGGTAGGAAGGAGACAAGGAGGGAAGGAGGGAGGAAGACAGGAAAACAATGGAAGGAAGGAAAAAAGGAAAGAAGGGAGGGAGGGATGGAGGGAGGTGGGAGGGAGGGAAGGAGGGAGGGAGGGAAGGAAGGAAGGAAGGAAGGAAGGAGGGAAGGAAGGAAGGAAGGAAGGAAGGAGGGAAGGAGGGAGGGAGGGAAGGAAGGAAGGAGGGAAGGAGGGAGGGAGGGAAGGAAGGAGGGAAGGAAGGAAGGAGGGAAGGAGGGAAGGAGGGAAGGAGGGAAGGAGGGAGGGAGGGAAGGAAGGAAGGAAGGAAGGAAGGAAGGAAGGAAGGAAGGAAGGAAGGCAGGCAGGCTCGCTCCAGCTCCCCAGAGCTCATCTCTCAAGGTTGGTCTTGACTTGGTCCCTTCTAACTCCTTCCTTGACATTATCCCCTCTTGCCTCCCAAGACATACCCTCAAATAGCACTACAAGCAATGCATGTTTATCCAAATTCTCCATATTGACTCCTGTTTTCTTGCTTTGGTGCACTCATGCCCTCTTCCGCATCAACCCAGAGTCTTCCTACCCACCAGTCAGGACCTTGGTCAGATCACCCACAGGGACCTCTCCTTTACAAGCACAGAACACAGCCTGCTCTGCCCAGAAAGGAAAGCAGGTCAAGATTCATAAGCAGGAAATGCTGGATAGATGGAATAAAGGCAAAACTATCGGCACTTTGAAAACTAGGCAGAAGAGTTTATATTTAAATGATCCAGTGAGCCACTGTGACTTCTGACTCCATTATACATAAAAAACAAAGACCTTCAGTCAAGTTAGCATGTACAAGAATGGCAACAAAAGTGAAAGTCAGGTGATCTTAACTGTTTTAGCTCTTGACGATGAGCAATTATTGAACGGGCTGAAACTGAAAGAATACTTATTCAATGTGGTCAACTCTAGTTTGGCTTTTTTTTTTTTCTCTTAAGTTTCTGAATGCTAGTAAAACAGGTTCTGTTTTAAAACTGGCTCAGGATGTACTCACCTGCTTTTATGTTTCTTTCACCTATTTTATTTTTGCATTCTTTAATTCAATTATTTATTGGGTGCCTACTATGTGCAAGATACTCACTGAGCGTGGGAGATACATAATGAATACCACTGCCTGGTACCTGGGAGCTTCTCTCCCAAAAAGGTGATTGGCAATAAACAAGCAGATGCACAAGCAGATAATTAAACATGGTGGACTTAGAGCTGCGTGGAAAACCTAGTAAGTGGAAAACACTGGTGGGCAGCCAGGCAACGTGGGTGAGGTCCATGAGGTCGCATTTCAGCTCATGGTTTTAGAAGGGCAACCTCCACACCATGCGTAAATACCCCAAGGCAGGAAAGAGCTCACCGTTTTCAAGGAACCCGGTACTAATGAGTCAGGGCCTGGGGAACCACCAGAGAGGAACTGGGAGGTTTTATTCTCAGCGCGGTGAGGGCTTCCCCCAAGGCTTTGAATGAGGACAGTCCTCTTACACCTAGTGGCAATAAGCGAATCCTCTGAGACACTTGCTGACTCTCGGTTTGAATACTTCAGGCTGGCCTCCCTCACAACTGATTTCTATCTCATCAATTGATGTATTTAAATTATAGCCAAAATTCTCATTTTTGTGATTAAAGTTTAAAAGTATTTCTGTTTTTCAATTGGCAGGTTAAACTGTAGCCAAGATATGTTTTTTGGGTTTTTTATTTCGTTTCTTGAGACAGTGTCTCTCACTCTGCCGCCCAGGCTGGAGCGCAGTGGCACGATTACGACTCACTGCAACCTCTGCATCCTGGGATGTTCTCCTGCCTCAGTCTCCAGAGTAGCTGTGATTACAGGTGCATGCCACCATGCCTGGCTCATTTGTGTATTTTTTAGAAGACAGCAGGTTTCACCACGTTGGTCAGGTTGGTCTCGAACTTCCAGTGATCTGCCTTCCTTGGCCTCCCATAGTGCTGGGATTTCAGATATGAGCCACTGTGCTCAGCCACCATGATATTCTTTTAAATGGTCATATAGGTTAGGCTTAAATCCTTGAATGATCTGCTAAATTTTCATTTTTTAAATCTTAATTTATAATTAAATTTTAATTTTTTAAATCTTAAAAACATTTATCTACTTAAGGCTGGCTCTGGATGGGAATAAAGGAAGAGGCCCTTCTTAACGTAAGGTGTAAGAATTAATGGTCAGCATGACACTTCCTCACATTGCTCTTACAATAGTTACCCTCACCCGGGTGCATATTAGGTGCCAATTCCATGCTAGATGTGGTGCTTGGTTTAGCTCTGTTCTCATGACAATTCTGAAGAGTTGTCACTATTACGCCTATTTTTGAGATAAGGTCATTGAGGCTTGGGGAGGTTAATCTCCGTGTAAACATTTCACAACTCACAGCATGGCAGCCGGATTCAGACTGAGGCCCAGAGGGCTCAGCAGTCCCCCCACACTCATTCTTTTACTCTTGGTTCCTCTATGTAAAGTTTTCCCTTCACTGTTTCATTTGCTGATATAAAGGACAGGATATGACAGCTTCTTTCCTGTGACGAGTTAACCACCCAGGCCTCAGAGGTAATGAACTGAAAACTGTAGGCCGCTAAGCTGCACTCTGGCAGCTGCAATAGTGCTGCGACTTCAGTACGACATCCCCACTTTGGGGTTCTCCTCTGCTTGTAGTGGCCAGGGCATTCTACTGAATTATGCATCAGCCTCCGCTCATAAACACCCTTCTCCCAGTCAGATCCAAACACGTGAAAGCAGCCGTGCCCTGACTTGTTAATTTCTAGATTCAACACATTGAGGATCGAATGCAGAAACTCCGGATGGTTGGGTTCTCCTGTAAAGTGGTAGCTTAGCACACAAAACTCCCTGTCAAAAGCACTCCCATTACCCAGTACTTCAGCATTGAGGGAATTACAACAATCAGAAATCAAGAGGACAATGGCATTAAGTCTGAAGAGGTCTTTGTTAAAAGTGTATATACATGATGCGTGCTTTCAGGGAAATTTTAGAAATAATACGGTGCAAAGTCATCAAGCCTTTTCATGCCTTCAAGCAGTGGCTAGCAGAGTTCTGAGAATGAAGAAAAGTCACATCAAAAGAAAATATTTGAAACTCTCAGTGAATTTAGGAAAACAATAGGGAAGTGAATACTGTAAATCCTGTATAATATTTAAAGGTGTGTCTGAGACATTTTTGTGCCTCTGCATCTGGTGAAGTAAGGGGTTGTGTAGTTCAGTGGCATCCTGTGGCTGGGTCCATGGTAACACGGGTTGGTTTGGATACCTGTAGCGTTTTCTTCTGGCCTATTAACAAGATTTCTCTGTGATCTCGGGCTTGGTGCTGTTTTTACAGGTACAAGAGAATTGAATCACATCAGGATCTGACTCAAAAATAAAGTCTTGGCCTTCGCATTAGGATATGACTATTAACTACAAGTATGCAGTGTAGGTACATTTATGTTGAATTTTAATCTAGTGAGAGCAAATCTCTAAATGTTAATACAAAAAATTTGGTTGTCTTGTGCTCGTTTTTATATAACTGAAATATCACTCCCAGTCAATGTGATTCTGTTTTAAACTGTGGCTCTTGATTGGAGGGGCTTTCTATCTGTCCCCCAGGGGACATTCAGCAATGTCTAGAGACATTTTTAGTTGTCACAACTGGGCAGGGGGTGTGCTCCTGGCGTCTCGTGAGCAGAGGCCAGAAATGCTGCAAAACATCCTGTCATGCACAGGATAGTCCCCCAGCCTAGAATTATAGTATCCAGCTCAGAATGTTAGCTGTGCTAAGGCCGAGAAACCTTGCTTTAAACATGAGTCGGATCATGTCATTTCCAACTGCAGCCTCTCTGCTGGTTTCTGAGTTGATTCACATTGAGATCCAAAGGCTTCCTGAGGCTGAGAGGACCTTGCATGCCCTGGCTCCTGTTGGCCTTGGGCCCCCGCCCCTCACACGCCTTAGGCCTTGGCCTCGGTCTTGCCTTCCCAGCCCTGTCAGCCTCTCGGTCTCTCTCTCCTTCTCCAGCATCCAGCAGGGCATGGCAGCTGCACTGTGTTCAGGCCTTCTGGATGACCTTCTGAAAAACAGCACCTGTCTCCCTCACCAGGTCAGTTCCTGTCCCCACTCCTTGCTTTAGTTTCCTACACAGTCCTTCTCCCTGCATGGCACAGAACAGCCCAATTGTTTGTTTTCTGTCTCCTTCCTCTGGAATGTGGGCAAATACAATGTGCGTTGTATTTTCAGCGCCTAGAATACAGCATGGCACACAGATGGTGCTCAATTAATATTTGTTGAAAAAGAAAAAAGGTGAATGAACAACAAATTAGTTTTAACAATGTTGCTATAGCAATTTTCTTTCTGAAAGGAGCTACACTTTCTGTACCTGTAAAATAGCTTGCACATTTACTAAAGGAAAATTTTATGCAAATCAGTATAGTAAAGCCATGCACCACAATGATCATTCCTCCCCATTCACACAAGATTGACAGTTTATGGAAGCACTTTCAGTGTTAATCTACCTTTGAGTGCTGATCTTTACTTATTTAAAATTGTAAGATAAGGAAAATATCTCATTGCATGAGGTGAATATTTTCTTTTATGCAGTGGCGTGGAGCTGTTTGTTTTCTACCTAATCTTGTTAACTTACGAGAGAAAAGACCTATGGTTGTTTAAAACTGAATCCTGACCCATGGTTTGAGAATTCAAAGACACAAGGTCCACACATAGTTTTGTAAAATCGTACTTTACATTGCTTTACAATCTGTAATATCAGGAGATAAAAATCAATTTGATCAATGTTGGCATGCTTTGACCGTGCTCAGTGTGACTCTGGAATCCTGGTGACTGGAGTGGGCACAGTGGGGTGACCCGTAGTTAAGTGAGGGGCTTCCATACACCCCTCTCTTCCCCAGGCCCCTTCCAAGGCCCAGGGAGGGACTCAAGCAAAAGTTAACATTTGTAATACTTTGTAAATGCATACTTTGATTTATTTTCTCATTTTGAATAAATGTCCACTTAACTCTCTACATGTTCATTTTTCATCTTTATTATTATTTTTTAAAGAAGCTCATGTCTCCGCAGTTGTATATGCTTCAATCTCTGGACAAAAACCAAAATGGGTCTCAGGCATAGAGCCTCTAGAATCCATAATCCACATGATGAAATCTTTACCCTTGAGTAATTCACAGGCTGGCAGGAGAAATATGTGTGAGGTCACTGGATGAGACTACAAAGGCAATGTCACCTCTGGCTCACCTTGGAAATGTTTTATGGGAAAAGCATAACTCCTCATACAGTAACAAGACTGTTTGATAAGTTTGCCCTGATAGAAGAGGCACGAAGAAGTTAACATCAGGGATGTGTCTGGGAGAGGAGACACAGGAAGGATTTTGTGGAGGGAGGGGGAGGTAGGATGGAGGGCGAGAAGAGGAACTTCTCTTAAGGAAGAATGCAAAAATTCTGCAGGAGTGGAGAGACATTTCTTACTGGGGAGAGAGAAATGTCCTTGAATAAGTCCGGGAGAGCTGGAGAGACAGGGAGCATAATGGGGGTTGAGATGAGTCCTTGCTCCAAACCAAGAGTGACAAGAAACCTGGCAGAACGGACAGTGTGTGGTTCACCCCTGGGAAGGCCAACAGATGCTCTTGAGTGCAGTGGCCACTCTGGGGAACACGAGAACTGAACGAAGAAGAAAGGAAGAGGGGTGGGCCACGAGCAAACTATATTCCTCCCCCAAGCTAGGGAGTTCTCCACAGATTCAACAGGTATTCACGTCCTACAAGGTCCAAACCTGGTGCTAAGATTTACTTTAGAACTTAAAGAAATATTCGCCTGAAAGAAACAATCCATTGGGTGCTTACATTTTAGAGGGCTATGGGGCACAACAGATGACAAGAATTTATGACAACTGGCTGAGTGCAAGAAGAAAAGGCACTGCCTGACGGGTATAGAAGACGGAATAATCTGGAAGCATCACTGTGGGACTTGCATCCTGCTCGGCTGAGCTAATTTTGATGGTTGTATTCATTTGTTAAAGCCTTTGACACTTACAATGCCAACCCATGTGACAGGGACATCCAGGGTGTATTCCCGGGGCTTCTCTGTAGTGACTCAGCTCTAAGGGGACTGCCTTCAAGGTGCTTTGGCATGTGTTAAGGTTGCAAAGGGCCAGGGGCTGGGATGGGAGCTCGGCAAAATGCTCTAGGAATTCTTAGGAGAGGTCAGAGTGGGCTGGAGCAGCCAGGTGAGCCTTTGTTGTGTAGGCAGGAGGAAGAAGCAGTGGATTTTGGGTTGTGGACGGAATGTGGAGAGGGGGAGGGAAAAAGAAGGGAAAGCTGCAGAGGCAGAGGCAGAGCTGACTGCACTCCTGAGGGAGGGGAGGCTGGCTCTGCCCACACCTCCGCACCGGGAAGCGGGAGCAGAGAGCTTTGGAGTCTATGAGCATCACAGGAGTGGGTTCCAGCAAGTATTTTGAGCAAGGGCATGCTGTGAACAAGAAGGTGTTGTTTTTGTTTGTTTTTTTTGATTTGTTTGTTTTTTGTTTCTTTGTAAATACTAATCTAGCAAAGAAAGTATACAGCTGAATGGGCCTTGAGGAGAGATTAGAAATAGAAAGAGAGTCAGGGGAGAGGCTGGGGAAGCAGAGGGAGGAGTGGGGAGGCAGGAGGAAGCTGAGTTCAGTCCCTCTGAGAGGGAGAACTGGGACCCGATGGGGACCGCAGCTGGGGTGTGGTTCAGAGCAGCAGCTCCCACCTGAAAAGCAGGGTGCATCCGGGGTTGTACTTGTTGACTTTGAAGTGAGAGCCACAGGCCTGAGGATTAAATTGAGTGGCAATTTTTTGAAGAAAAGCATTTATTAGGACTGAATAAGGAAACAGCTAGGAGAGACTTAAAAATCTTTCAGGAAGGAGACATTTTCTAGGAAGAGACACTCTTGAGTGCGAGGAGGCAGCGGAAGGGGATACCCAGGTGACTGCTGTGCAGGAGGGCAGATGTGGGCTTGCAGGCGGGGCTGCAGGCCGGGAGCCTTGGCAGAGGTCAGGACTGTGTGGAGCGGAGGGCCGCTGACAGCATCAGCGCAGGGTAAAGACCATGAAGCAGGGGAGAGAAAGGAGCCATGGAATGCTTCCCCAACAAGATGCTGAAAACACCGTTTTTCTCTTAGGTACCTGTGCTGGAGATCAAATTAGAGTGTATTTTGGAATCCTGTGAGATGGGATCCGGGTTTCAGTAATGCAGGAGAAAAACAAACTATAGCTGTTTGGCTGACTTAATACTGAGAGTGCTATGTAAGGCATAAAAAATGTGAAAATACATTTTAAACTCATTACTCATACTGGCTATAACTCATTCTGAAACTCTATAGGAAAATTCCTCTTCAGAAAGGCTATTGCATGAAGGGAATGTGCTTGCTTTTTCCTACTTGGCATTAAGGAAAAGTACAAATGCAGAGAGAGGTGCCTGGCAGGCTCCCACCACTTCTCAAGTTCTCGTTTGTAAAATTTAGAAGTCGCAGCTCGACAGCACTCGCAGATACACATAGATGGTGCGTAATTAAATTTGGATACAAGCACTTCGACCTGAAATTGGCGTCTAGCTTGTGTTAAACCAAATCTAGTTTGTGTTACACAGGGCAACTCCTCTTAAATCTCTAAAATACTGATTTCTCTGAAATCCTGTATTATTGCACATGAGGAAGAAATGCAAACAGGGCTTCGACACCCCTCTCAAGTAGACCTGCATTCTGCTTTATAAGCTTCTAGGAAGGGATTTGTTTTCTTCTACATAATGTATTTTTTCTTTTACACGATAGAATTTTCTCTCCTTTCCATGATAGCATAATCCAAACATTTGTGTTATTGCCTTTCAGAAAGACGAATTTCAGATGTAAAGAACCACAGAAGCTAATCTGAAGCGCAAGAAGAGAAGGTTCATGTGGAGATGGGTGGATGTGAGGAGAGTGGAGACTGTTAAAGGGGAAATGTGTTACATTCATGGAGGTGACACACCGCAATTATGTATGTTTTGAACAGCACAATTCAAATTGCCTTTTGAAAACGTGGTCCAGATTTTATCATCCCTTTGCGAACGCTTGCAGAAATATATCAAGAGAGGGCATCTGAGTCTAGTGGTGATGGAGATCTGGGAAGAGAAGTGGGTTCCCAGGCAGTTACTCTTGTGACACAGCTGTTACCCACGCTATGTGGACAGGTTATATTTCTATAAACATTGATTACTCAAGAAACAGAAAAATATATCACTGCAGACCTTGGAAGGGACGCGTGGGCTGAGAAACTGGATTTGCCCGGCCCTCTACTGACCTTAAATGTCTCGGGCTGGGCTCCCGGCATTCCTTCCTACTTGTTAATAACCCCTTATGAAATCACCACCCTGGAGTAGATCGAAATTCCTCTGGAACTTATGTTTTAAGCATTCTTCTGTGGTAGCGAGTGGCACAAATACTTATCCTCCAGGTTAAGCAGGGAGGAAAGGAAATGTCTGCTCTTCCTTCACTCCTAACTCTTGTCACCCACCCCCCTGCCAAGTCGAAGGAGATGGTTTGTGCTAGAAAACACCAACTGAAGTAGGAAACAGAGCGATGTCTTCAACAACATATGTGCTGAGCAAGGGAAGAATGCATTGATAGTAAAGCTAAAAAATGACTGTCAGTATAAATAAGGTTTTCAGTACCCAAAAATGCACAGAAAATTAAGTTGTGCCAATTTCCTTTTAAATTTAACTAACTGAATCCTTTTTTGCCCATTTATTCTGTCCCTGCCATAAAGGGGAAAAAATCACTTCAATCCTTTTCCTTTTCTTGTACTGGGGTAGCTTTTTTTTTTTTTTTTTAAATACATAATTAGCCGAGTATGCAATACCTAAACAACAAGCCTGCCTGGCCCAGAGCCTCATTCCTCACGCATACTTTTATAGGTCATGAGGTTATTTATATTGCTGTTATTTTTACATTTCCTCAATGCCAGGTGGTAATGTAAATCCAGGAGTCCTGAGCCATGATGTGTGGCCAAGTACGCAGTCGGTGTCAGCAACATATGCTTTCCTGGAGGGAAATGGTTCCTCCTCACTTTCCCCAGAAGGCAAAGGTGAGAAGATAACGTCCCTGCTCTTCTGTTGGGAGTGTTTCGTGTTGGTGACACCTACAGCCTGGATGGTAAACTAGTGGTGCCTGTCATCCGCTAAAAAAGAAACAGCAAAAATGAAAGAAAACAGAAAGAAAGAAAAAGAAAAATTATAGCAGTGGTGAATGTGAGGTCTTTTCAAATCCCTTGCTCAGAACTCATTACAAATGTACCCATCTAAAGCACTTAATAACAAAAAAGACACAAACCAGGGCCAATTGGAACAAGCTTCCGCTATCGACCTTGAGCATTTTGCTGTGTCAACACTTCACCAAGAAGAAACGTGGCAGGCCTGGGCCAGGCCACCCAAGGGGGTGGAATGGACGTGGGGACCTTGAGAGCTCAGGGCAGCAGCCCTGCACCAGCTGGCATCAAGACATTTCCATATTTTAATACAAGTGTGGCAGTGCCTGTGGACACCAGCTGAAGCACAGCCCACCTGCCCACACTTGCTGGCTCCCAGCCGGGAGCTCTGAGGCCTTGAAAAATAAATTTAAAATATCTATGGAGATTCAAATTATTCTCGAAATTCTGGAAGAGCCACATGGACTGCGTCTTTGATAGCCGTTAATGGTTGTATCTCTTCCTGGTGGTAGATTGGCTGGAGTGACTAATTCTTTATGTGCTCACGTGACCCAGTTTCCCTTGATGGGCCACAGGGCAGGTGCCAGTCACTCAGGAAGGACCAATGCCTGGGACGCAGTAGAGAAAGGCTGAGCCTAAGCTTGCAGTGGGCTCACTCTTCACTGGGGACCACAGGAAGACACCATGAGGTGGCCAGGCCGGTCGGGGCTGGGGTTTCCCTTCTCCTAGCTCTTCATTTCTTAAGTAATTAATCAGCCCAGATTGATCACTCTTTTTTTATTATTATTTTTAGTTTTTTTGAGACGGAGTCTCGCTCTGTCGCCCAGGTTGGAGTGCAGGGGCGCGATCTCGGCTCACTGCAACCTCTGCCTCCTGGGTTGAAGCGATTCTCCTGCCTTAGCCTCCCAAGTAGCTGGGACTACAGGTGTCCGCCACCATGCCTGGCTAATTTTTGTATTTTTAGCAGAGATGGGGTTTCACCCTGTTGGCCAGGCTGGTCACCTGACCTCAGGTGATCTGCCTATTTCAGCCTCCCAAAGTGCTGAGATTATAGGCGTGAGCCACCTCGCCCAGCCAGGTTAATCATTTCTAAAGTATACAGGTTCACATGCAAATGAACATAGAAATAACAAGAGAAAAATCTATCCTTTATCTATATCTATACCTCTATAGCTATTCTGATACAGTTACTCCAAAACATAATTTGATCACGCCCTTTTAAAAATCCTTTTAATGTGCAGGATAAGGCACACAGTGGCTTCCAGCATGCAAATGGACATCCTGCTCTTGTTCTGATATTTTCTCTTTGCAGATTTTGTTTCCTGTTTGTCCGTATAAATCCTCCCCTCCAGACCAGTGTTTCAGAGGACATATTTGTGGGCTGAGAAATCAATGTAGTGGGTCACGACACACATTTTAAAATGAAAGAGAATAGAATACTACGAGTAAAAATGCAGTGTTTAACAAGCATCATGGCTAAGTAGTATTTTGTGAACCCCGAGTAGCGTCTCTATGTAAAACGTGCTTTTAGTTCCTTGGATGCGTTGGAGTTTTCAAGTTTCCCTGCCATGGTTTGCTTAAGAGAGAGCCCACATTTCATTTTAAAAATCCATACAATTCCATGCAATGTCTGGCACCAAATAGATTCCTTGGAATACATGAATGAAGTGTGCCCTTCGTATTTCACGATTTTCCCAAACCTTTTTGAAATTTTGAAGCAAATTGCAAATAGTAATAGGAAATACTACTACTAGTTTTACCATTTTGCCTGAAGTTAACCTCTGATATTTTGCAGCCTAAAAAGAACTACATATCTTGAGGTATGCCATAGGGTAATTTTCTCACCTGATAAAAGGAACATTGGTTTCTAAAGCCATTGCAGAGGGTTCGGAAGACATGCTCAGTCCCCACAGAAATGGAAATGCATTCCGATTAGCCGCGGCGCCACATCACTGGGTGTTTTAATGATCATCAGATTAAAAAGACATTTTTATGATCCCACATCTCCAGATAGAAAGCACAGAGCCTCTTTCCTGTGTCACTGTCCCCAGCCTCTAAATTAGAGATAATTTCAAGCCTGGGTAAGTGAATGGTGGCGACCCCCCACCAAGCTGCAACTACATCAGTGAAATTAATGTTCACAGTGAGAGTTTTATGTCTGGTATGACATGTAAGTGATTCAGACAAATCTCTAGTTGTGCTAATGTTTATGTGGTGCAAATAGGGTGTGATGAGAAGGAACTAGACCACCACCACGAGTGTGCTCCTGTCTCCGAAATCAAGGTCCTATAGCTTCTCTTAAGGACTGAAATAGTCACTCGGAAGGCAATTTAGTGATTAAAAATCTAAGGGGACTTTGTTACAAAGGGGACTTTATTACTAGTAATATATACAAAGGTAGTTAACTACCAAGAGACAGAGTCAATAAAATTCTCATAAAAAATTTTAAAAAGATATACTATTTTGCCCTATAGGATCCGCTGCTGGGCACTGGTTAGTTACCTAAGAAAGGATCTGTGAACTGGCAGAAGTACGATGAAGGTCACCTACTTTAAGTTGGTTGTTTGCACTCCTGTATGCCCCCTCCATCCTGCTGTTAAAACCAGTTGGATCCCCTCCAGCCGGTCACCTCACCTGAGAGCTGAAGTTAAAGGAATGCAACGTCACCAAATGGATGTGACCTCAGCAAGTAACTTCACAGCTGCGAGCTTTTGTTTGCTTTTGAGTGACATGGAAAAGCCTGTATGGCCAAAGTTTTCACTCATTGCTTTGACTAAGTCTTCTCATTTCACGTACTTCTTCTCAGTTTATCCAGCTTTTCACATAAAAAGCAAATAATAAAGCCAAAATCCAAAATGTACGTATTTTTCAGGGACACAGTGATGTACCAATTGTGCATATATCAGTTCTTCCTTACTTTAAAATGGAGATTTCTTTCAAACGGTTATGTTTGACTATGAGTTCGAGTTTTCAGTATGAGGAAGCTCTTTTGTGGGCTTTTAGGACTTTGGGTAATGCACAAATTCTCAGGTGTCTCACACAGTCAGTGTTCTGTAAATCAGTGTAAGTCTCGGATCTAGTTCATGTCTGACCTTGTTTGGGCTCTGCATAGTTTAGAACTTAGTCATTTGCGTGGGGGAGAGAAATGAATCATATTGTTTACTGTCATATTATAATTAACATGTGTTATTAAATTTGCAAATGGCCACTAATTGCCCAAGTACAGGGTCTAAGTATGAAAACTGAAGATTTCAAGGAGAAACCAGGGTGGAGTCGGTAACGGCCCGAGAAGCTCTGCACAGAGTACATGGTGGACAACTGTGTTGACTCATTGAATAAAGGACTGGGTGAAATGATATTGAATATAGCTCACTCACGATGGCGTGAAATTTTCTAGGCTAATCTGGGGATTAATCATAAAAATGACTCAAGTCAGGCATAAAGAGCCTAAACACCGGTAGGTAATTAGGAAATAGGTTTTTCTCTTCCAATACTCTTCAGGAGACAGAGAGCAGGGCACCTGCCCAGTCTCTCTTTAGGACAATATTCCATGCACCATGTTGTTTCTAAGCATTTCTTCACAAAAGGAAGAAAACCCCAGGATATTGTATTATGTGGCAATAATGAGATGCAGATAGTCAGGAAGGTCTTTATTAACTTGCTTAAGGAGAGCTGCTGAGTGGCTTAGAGGATAAAGGGCTGGATTTCTCTGTAGAGCCCCCAGTGGGAGTTTAATTTGCAATCCAGTGTAGAGACACAATACACAATAGCTGCTTGCTTTAACGGGTTGATAGTATGAAAAATATTTACTGGTTATGAAAGAGAATCCACTTCTGAGAAGACTGCCTTGTTTTCAGAATTTCAGGTACAATGGATCCTATCCCCACTGACGGTGCATGATAGAGCATCCCGGTTGCAAAGACTTCTTTGCTGCATTTGGCTCATCTAAAAAATGATAAACTCTTTATGCTAGATACGTATCTCTAGTCTGACTGACACGCTAGCTGCTGCAGATTTATAGCTAATATGTTAAGGTAGTTTCTCAGGATAGTTCATGCAATTCAAAGGGTACCTTTTTGATCAGATTGATCTAAATATTTAATAGTCATAACCTTCTGCTTGGTTTTGCTCCTCGGTTTCAAAGAATAATGAAGTGGCATGACCTAGCGGGGACAGCACAGTCACGAGAGCAGTCCGCTTCATATTCTCCCAACAAATATTTATTGAGGGGCTGTGAATACAGCCCTGGCATTATTCAGTCATGTTTCTCACTTTGCCGTTACCGATGTCGGTTTCTGCATTCACATAATTGAGAAAGGAGTGGATTTTTGCCTTTTTAGAGAAAGTTGCTGTAGAGACAGACCATGAGGGCTTTTTGACTGTCTGTCTTTCCCCTGTTCCAGTCGTGATGGCTATTGAGAATCACTGCTGATCATCTGTCCATACAGTTCTTAGCAGGTTCCTGGTGCTAGGTGAGGGCCCACCACCTATTTAATTTCTGGCGGGTCTGGGGCAGGCATCTGACACCCCACTTATGAAGCTGAAGTCCACATCCCCAGCAAGTCATATGTGTCCTACAAAAAATATGCTCGGCCACTCTGCAAGTGAGGGTGGATTTCTTTTCAGTAATCAGGAACTCAGTCCCAAGCAAAACTTTAAAGAGGCCAAGAAAAAGGGAAATGGAAAGTGAGAAGACATGAGTTCTGGATGTGAGGAATAATCCTGGTCTATCACGTGTGCTGTGGATCCCTGGTACTACGGAAGACACTTTATGGCAGGTGGGTAGAAAGGATTTTCCAGGAAAGGGGAGAAAAAGAGGAGGAAGAGGCAGGGGGCACAGGAAGAACATGCTCTGTTTCAAAAGTGGCATCTGGCGGGACATTGACAATGGGCAAAACAGTTTTATCTGTCCACCTCCCACATGTTTTCCTGGCAATGAGTTTGTGTTTAACTTCAGAGGGGAATTCCTTTCTCAAACAGAGACTCTGTATCATTATTTTAATTTTATTGTTTTCAGAGACTATGAAGGACATAATAGAAAGAATCCAGGGTTTGGAGAAAGGAGAGGTGTTTGATTCCTGACTTTGAGACTGATTAGTTATTGTGATTATGAGACAATCACTTAATCCCTTAAAGTCTCAGATTGCTCATTAATACATAGGGATGGTAACACCTGCTTCACCCACCTCACCGACGATGCAAGGGTCCGGGGGAGAAAGGAGATGTCAATATGCTTGGTCAACAGGAGATAACCACTTACAAAAAGCTGTTTATATTATGACCAGAATGCCATTAACACGTCACAGTGTATATCTGAGTATTTCTCATTATACATATGTACCTAGAAGCACTGTTTTTGTTCATTTTCTCCCTCTGGTTCTTTGCACTTTGTAGGAAAGATGCTAAGAGTTAATGCTGAATTCCTGTGTGACGGAAGAGAAACAATGGAGATAATTCAGAGCCTTGTCATCAAGCTAACAAGGAGCTTCCAAGTACAAAGCTTATCCTGCTCTGATTCCATGCAAGGGCAGTCATTTTCTCCTCCTTCTTCCTCAAAATTCATGGTTATATTCTAAAGGAACGACACACCCTGAAGTTTCATGTCTCACCCTATATTCATCCATCAGCCTGCAGCGTCTATTACCCTGACTTCTGCACCTAGAGAGCTCCATCCACCTGTCATCCACTTCTAGCATTCCTCCTGCCCTTTTGCCAGCTCTGGTTGCAAGGCCCTCAGATTCTATCAGGCATTTACCTCCTCCTTCTTCTGGCTGCAGAAAGTGCTGTGAGTGCACATCTCAAAAAAAAAAGTGAGCGGCTCCTCACTTTTCCCACATCACTGACATTTTGGGAGGATCCGATGAAGCTTATGAAGCCTCTGCCCAAACAAGGGGCACGTATACCATGGGGGCTCATGGGCCACTTGGAGCTCAACTATGAATCCACGAGTGGTTTATGGCCCTCAGGTTAGAAATTCTCTCCTCTTTGGAATTTCTTTCACTGAAAGTGGATGCACCTTCTGTCTCTGATGTGGTCTGTGAGAGGGCAGAGGCAACGCCAGATTTGTTTATCAGTGTTTTGGATTTCCCGTGGCAATCCCTGTGCCTACCTTAAGCTTATTGGATGACAGTAAGGGAATTAGCTCCACAAGTTAATGCAAGTCTGGTTTATAGGCCTCCTGCTTGCACAATTTCCCTGTATGAATTATTGGGCATTTATACAGAGAAAGTGTTATAAGTTAGGAGAAAAATGTCACAAACATTCACAACAAATCGTTAGACATTAAAAATATATATATTTCTAATTAATATAGGGAAGAAAGAGCTTTGTGCTCTCAACATAGATAAATTGGGTTACTGATACATATATTAACATTGAAAGTTAATTTCAAAGTGTAGATGAACACAGTATTATTTCTATTAGACATTTAGGGAATTAAAAACAATGAAATATATAGCTGCAAGTCTCAGGCACAGGCACTCTTGGCTACTGCAGAGAGGCAAAGAAATTAGAAAAAAAATCCTTTTCTTCCAAAGAGACCTATTCCCTTCTTGTCAAGCCCAGGTTTATTAACATGGCAAGGGAAGAAACTTCACACAGCTCCTCCTTGCTTAATGTCCACTTAGTGATAAATGGAGACCCCCCTTCTCTGGGGATGTTAATCTGGTTTCCCCAAAGGACTTACTCATTTGGAAAATGAGGAAAATTTTACATTGATTTAAAATGGTTCTGGAATGCAGAGGAGCGCCTCACTTTGTATGAGACAAGAATTCAGACAGTCACAGATCATCAGCAGAAGAGCATATCAGTAAACCATCTTCCACACTTTTTCTAATTTCATGAGCACTCCCGCCCCCAACTCCCCACACTCAAATAAATCACCATGGGGAGAAATCATCAAGGGGAGTGAAAAAGATTTAACTGCTTCAGACAGGATAAAACACTACAAGACCTGCACATAGGCAAGAAGCCTAGGGGGTGCTAAACTCTGCATCCCATTATGGGATGTCAAGATTTGCATAAGGCAGACTAATGCCTCATACTTCAGTCTCGTTTCAATGTGTCAGAGATTAAATGATGATAATGTTGCAACTTCTGTTTCAGACATCAGGAGCAGAGAATAGCAATTTGCAAACACCGTCCTGGAGCACATCCCCGGTTTCCGTGAGTAATTCAGGGGCATTTGAGTCTTTCTAAAGCATCCTGCGTCTTGTCGCTAAACAATGAATGAACTGTACTTGATTTGGCATAGAAGCATCTGAAACCCATACGATCTTGACTTAGGATGTAATTGTGCGTCTTTGAATTTTGATCTTTCACAGTTAGTTCTACCTGATATAATATTTAGAATCTTTTTTTTTTTTTTTTTTTTTTTGTAGAAGGGGATGTCTGCAAGTGTTCCCTTAGAGAAATTTGCAGAGTTGCATTGCTTGGTGGAATGCTAGCCCAAGAATTATTTTGTTTATATCGTGAAAAATGATGCCCTGGCTTCAAGAATCAGGCTTTTGTCGTGAATAGCAGTTTCATGCTCGTGAAGACTGAAGTGGATTGATTGGTCTGAGCGCTTATTAAAGTGCCTTAAGAATAAATGCTTTTTTTTCCCTAAAGAACATCTATGATAAAATATTTATAAATGTTTAAATATATATTATTTAAATGGTTCACATTGGTTTTCTTTTTTTCTCTTCCTTTTTTCCTCTCTCTTTCTCTTTCTCTTTTTCTATCTATCTTTCTTTCTGGCCAGTATTACTCTGTGGTCTAACCTGGAGTGTAGTGCAGCAACCACAGCCACTGTAGCCTCAACCTCCCAGGCTCAAGCGATCTGCCCAGCCTCAACTTCTTAGGCTCAAGCGATCTGCCCACCTCAGCCTCTCAAGTAGCTACGACTATAGGCGCATGCCACCATGCCTGGCTATTTTATTTTCATTATTATTATTTTTTTGTTGTTGAGACAAGCCCTGGTTGGCTACTTTGCCAGGGCTAGTCTTGAACACCTGGGCTCAAGTGATCCTCCCACCTCAGCCTCCCAAAGGGCTTGGATTATAGGCATCAACCACCATGCCCAGCTGATTTGACATTGGGATGCACTTCAAAATGATCCAGTGCCAGAGCAGGGAAATGGGCAGGAGTAGAGATGAAATAGGATGGGCCACAGAGAAAGTTCATTAATCTATTCTTTTTTTTTCTTTTTTTTATTTTTGAGGCGGAGTCTCGCTCTGTCGCCCAGGCTGGAGTGCAGTGGCCGGATCTCAGCTCATGGCAAGCTCCGCCTCCCGGGTTTACGCCATTCTCCTGCCTCAGCCTCCCAAGTAGCTGGGACTACAGGCACCCACCACCTCGCCCGGCTAGTTTTTTGTACTTTTTGGTAGAGACGGGGTTTCACCGTGTTAGCCAGGATGGTCTCCATCTCCTGACCTCGTGATCCGCCCGTCTAATCTATTCTTTATACTTTGGTCTATGTTTGAAATTTTTCATAAGGAAAACTTGAAAAACAATTATTGTGTAAACAAATGGCCCTATGGAATAAAAATATATTGTAAAAAATTGTTTATAAAATACTCTGACTCCAAACTCAAAATGTTCTTATTCAGAATATTTATGTAATCAAATAAAATATTTGAAATTAATAGGGACTTCCATTTAGCTTATGTGATCCTTATTAAGTAAAAATGCCACAAGAGTTAGTTCTATCAAATAGATTTATATGGCAGACTGCTCTTTTATAGTAAATTTTAACTCAAACAACTATTTAATAGTCACTTACTATATGCAAAGAAATACTGTACATTACAGTTTTTTTGTTGACATCATTTTTAAGTACCTGTTTATGACTTATAAGCTAAGGATGCACTGTATCAGAAAGTAATACAACTGAATTAAAATAAAATATTTTGAGTCTGATTTTCATTAATTTGGCCAGGCTGTCTTCAACTTTCTTCTCCAGATTTCTGAGATGTACTGCGTTTGTGTCGAGACCCAGTCTTCCTGATCTTTTTCACTGAGTAGAGAATAACATGCTCATGTGATTTCACTTTATTCTGGATAAACTCAACCAGACGCAGAAATGCCATTCAGAGCAATGGAGCACCCTAGTGGCCTGAAGGAGCCAAGGACTCTCATTCACCATTTGAATCGGGTCTCATAGTTTTTGAAACCAAGCGACTAGAAATAATTAGCATAATAATATTAGCCACATCATCACATGAGATTAAAAAAGTGTTGTGAATTAATGGGATCTTTATATCCAAAATGGCACAGACAATTAAACATTTAGTCAATATTAATTTTAAGGGCCAAGTAGCCTAGAGACTGTATCCCAGAGTTATACATCCCCATAATAATCAGTATAAAGTGCGCTTGGCATTCTTGAGTTTATGGGACAATTCTCTCCAACTAAAGTCTCATGACTATGACTCGTTGCTCCTCAGTGAACAAATACTAATTTTAAAACCTTTTTTTTCTGTCTCTTTTCTCCTGCGGTCTGAGCAGCACTGCATAGGTGGCTAGGGGAAGAGACCCCAGAGACAGACTGACTGCACTCCAGTCATTCTCTGTCCCCCATGAGCACAGAAACTTTGAGCGAGTAGATTAATCTCCCTGTGCCCCAGTTTTTCCACCTGTAAAATGGAGATAAGTGGAGCAGATGCCTTATAGCGTCGTGAGAATTAGATTATTCAGACAGTGCCTGGCACACAGTAAGCACTACACTTCCTTGCTGCAAACATTTCTTCTCAGACTGCAGTCACGTCCATCATCTGCACAGTCATATCTTTCCTATATGTGTATCCACCACTCTTAGAATCTGCATGGTTTTCTATACTTCCAATTGCATATCCAAGAATCTATAGAAAATGAACTGGTTTGGGCAACAAAGAATTTGTGAAATCCTACATATAAGGCTATGGAATAGTAATGGAGTAGAATCACACGAGAAGCTTCCTGTACACAACTCACCGTACATTATAGCCCATTATATTTTAACCAGAAATAACTAAAGTAGTGAATTACTGAGCGGTTTAATCTTGTCGCGGTCACTGTTCCAAACAAGGAGAACATTTTGAACCCTTCTGCAAAATTTGTGCAATAATTTTCCCCTATGAAAACTGAACAAAAAAATGAACTTTAGTTAATTTAAGAAGCCTGAAGGGTAAATTAGCCACACACCGCATTATTTGGTTAAAAAAAGCTATTTCACGGTGAAAATAAAAATGCCTTTAAGCATAAAGAAGGTACAGTAAAAGATTTAAAACTTGAAAGAAATTCCAAAAAGGTCATTGAATTCATTCAGAAGAAAATGGATTACTGACCTCAGGATCAAACTGTGTAAACTTTAAGAGTCATATAACCAGCACCAGCGCTGAGCACCAGCACCGAACGCTTTTCCTTCCACAGCTTATGTTTAACCTCTCCTACCTTCTAAAAGAATGATCTGAACTATCCCATGAGAACATGACATTCAAACTTGTAAACTTATTTCCCTCATCACAGCCCATAAAGAATTAGATACTAGGCCGGGCATGGTGGTTCATGCCTGTAATCCCAGCACTTTGGGAGGCTGAGGCGGGCAGATCACCTGAGGTCAAGAGTTTGAGACCATCCTGGCTGGCTAACATGGCGAAACCCCGTCTCTACTAAAAATACAAAAATTAGCCAGGTGTGGTGGCGGGCGCTTGTAATTCCAGCTACTCGGGAGGCTGAGGCGGGCAGATCACCTGAAGTCAGGAGTTTGAGACCAGCCTGGCTAACATGGTGAAACCCCGTCTCTACTAAAAATACAAAATTAGCCAGGCGTGGTGGCGGGCGCTTGTAATTCCAGCTACTCGGGAGGCTGAGGCAGAACAATTGCTCGAACTTGGGAGGTGGAGGTTGCAGTGAGCCAAGATTGTGCCATTGTCCTCCAACAAGAGCAAAACTCAGTCTCAAAAAAAAAAAAAAAAAAAAAAAAAAAAGAATTATTATACAATTCTCAACTGAATAGTTAAGACTCCCACAGTCTGGTGTGTGGGGATGACATGGTCTGGTATTGCTAAGTTTTCTATTACTACAGCAACTGTGCAAGTGGCCAAAGTTGCCAATTCATATATTTTTGAGAAAGTCATAAGTGGCTCAATCCAATCTTTTCACATGAAAAAGTATTGCAGAAAAGCCTACAATAAGAAAATAGATGTCTTATAATTATAGTTGAACTATGTTGTACTTGAGATTTTGATGTGTGTTCCCAAATACTGGTTAATACCACCACAGGGAAATATAATTGGCAAATTTACACACTAGGCCTGGGGGGCTCACTATAATTCTCGCTATCCTCTGAGGGGTAGGCTTTGGGATTTCCAGATGATGAGGTCTGTCTAGAAATTCATTAACTTCACTTCCTTGAATAGAGTCAAGAAGAATTCACCCTGTTCCATTCTCTAGTAAAATGAGGTTCATGAGGTTTTAATAAACTTTTAGTTCTAAAAGCAAATATTAATTTGTTCATTTAATGATTTTCTCTTATCCATTTTGTTCCTTGGAATGAAACACGATTTGTGAAATTCAAACGTTCTGCTATTTACAAATACAATTTCATTTATTAATGGCCTACAATTAAGAAGAATTTGTTAGCTAAACAAACAATCAGCTTCTTTGTCTGAAGAATAAATAGGGAGAAGGTTATTCATTCATCGTTAAAGGTTCTTAGCCTTGACCTACTTTTCACTTGTTCAGATTGCTTTCTAGATGTTCTAGTTTTTGTACCTAAAGTAATATTGCTAATCAAATGATGAATGCTTACATATTTATGTATTTTCTTTTGGTGAAGGAGCAGGTTAATGCATGCATAAAATGTTACTACACTATAGATCAAAGTCTACTTCCAATCCTACCACTTAACCCTAAGGAAGATATTTAACCTCTCCACCGTGAAGTTTTCCATGTATAAAACAAGACTGTCCACAGTTGCCATCTTAGACGCTGTGTTACCAGCAGAGGGTCTTGACTGCAAGTTGTCCAGGTTCTTGGCGTTTTTCACAAAGAATTGGAAAAACACCCAGCAAAGCAAAGAACGAACGAAGCAACGAAAAAATGAAAGCAGGGATTTACCAAAAACAAAAGTACACTCCACAGTGTGGGATTGGACTGGGCAGCAGCTCAAGGGCCCAGACACAGAATCTTCTCAGCTCCAAATACCCCCTGGAGGTTTCCCATTGGCCACTTCATGCTCACCTCATGTACATAAAGTGGTGGCCTCCAATCAGAGGCTGAAGTGAAGTTAAAAGATCACACTCCTCTGCAAACATCTGATTGGTTGCAAAAAGCAATGGAACAGAAGCTAAGGTGAAGTTATAGAGTTGCATTTCTACACAAAGGAAGACTGACTGGTTGCGGACAGCCAATTTCCCATCTGTGGTGCAGAAAAGGTGGGGGTTTGCAGAGGGAGTAGCCTAGGGTCCTTTTTTTACTTAGGCATGGAAAGTTACGGTTTTCATTTCAATTGAGTTCTAGGGAGTCGACATGAAAGCGCCTTAGGTTCCCTGCCTCCAGACCCTATCCTCCTGCCTCACCTGGAGAGGAGTGGGGGATCGAATGCCATCATGATGGAAGAGACTGGTTATAATATTTCTTAAAGAGAAGATCCTTTTCATTTAATGAACTTCTTCCCCAAAATACACACCATTGGGAAAACATTTTGACTTTGTATACAAACCTTAACATGTCTTTTGGAAGATGAAGGCATTCTTTGTGATTATTAAAGGAATCTGTGCAAAAACAGTACCTTTGGCACCGAGGCCGTGTCATTTGAAGGAAGAGCCATGTGGTTAGCCAGTTACAAAAGACTGGCAAAAAAAGTCATCACGAAAGTCTTATTTTGCCAGCTACATTCTTCTTTTACAGTGAAACAAAATAAATGTTTTCTAAGGCAGGCAACAACCTGTCATGGAGCTCACTTGAGTGGACTGATTCCCACCTGCAAACCCCACTGTGGGCCGAGTCACTGGATGAGAAAACAGATAACGGGGCTGCCTTAGCGTGTTCCTAGGATGGCACACGACCAGAAGAAAAGCGGTTCATCCCAGACAGCCCACAGCCGAGCAGCATTAAGCGCAGGGTAGTGACCGGATAGGTCATCATCCCAGATACCGCCAGGCAAAGCTAGATGGATGGCAAACCACACAATGGGGGGTTAGCCGTGAACTGCACATCAAACGGAAATCGGCAATAGAAACTTACACAGAATACCACTTTCATGTTATAAGGAAGAATTAAAAAAAAAAAAAAAGAAATCAGTAGCCAACATTTAACCTTCTCTGTCGAACATTTATCAAATTATAATTTATTAAATCCAGTTGCGGTCTGTGTCTTTCTGTATCACGAGCCTTTTCTGTCATATTCTGCAACACGGAAATATTAATTCCTACTTATTTGGTCACAGTGGGTGTATATCTTTTTTTTTTTTCAAGCTGATACCTGCTCTGAACGACCACGGCCATCACCTGAAACTTTACTCTTTCACATCTGTGCAGACACGGATGTACACAGGTGCACGCAAGCACAGCGTCCATGCAAAAGGAGTGGGGTGATGTCTACTCCGCTTACCTTCGGCTTCCCTGATTTTTCTTCCCGCCGCGGATTTTCGAAGCACACTCCTCCCGGAGTTGAAGAGGCTGGCGAGCTCGTCCAGGGGGCTGCTGAGAGGCCTGGAGCTGGGAGGGCTGTAGGGCGCGGGGGGAGAGGCACTGGAGCCGGCCTTCCTGGCGTCGACCCTGGCTGCCTTCACCGGGGAATACGGAATCTTGGGGAAGGAGCTGCAGGGCCCGGCCCCAGGGGCAGAGTTTGGCTTTGGGTGGACCTTGGGCGCCTCTGCGCTCGGCCCCGCTTTCCCCAAGCTCACCGGGGCGGGCTCCGGAGGGAAGGCCAAGTGCGCGCAGGGTCTGAAGGTCGCGGGGGGCGGCCCGGGCGGGGGCGGGGGCGGCGTGGACGGCGGAGAGGCTCGGCCGGACCCGTTGAACAGCGCCAGGCCGGGGGACGCGGGCCTGTCGCCATCGCCCTTCTGGCTCTTGGAGTACTGCGGGGACAGCGGGCTCGACCCCTCCGACTGCACGGGGTACTTGAGGTTGGTCTCCAGGACCGGCAGCTTCTTCACCTCCAGGGGTGTCAGGGGCGACTCATCCGAGGCGGGGGAGCAGGTGACGGGGGTCGGGGGGAACACCAGCAGGGGCGGCCGGTGCGGCAGCAGGTTGGGGAAGGGCGGCGGGATGTCGCACGCGTCCCCGGGGGGCCCCGCCGCCTCGTCCTCCGGCGCGCCGTGGAGCAGGGGCGGCGATGCGCGCAGGAAGGAGCCCGAGCCCAGGCCGCCGTCGTCGGGCAGGTAACACTTCATCTCCTCGTACACGGACTCCCCGAGGTCCGGGCTGTCGGGCCTGGCCGCGTGCCCCAGCATCTCGATGTACACCGGCTCGCCGTCGTCTTCGTCCCCCGGGGGCGTGGCCGGGGGCAGCGCACACTGTGGGGTCCCGGGGGTCAGAACGTGCGCTGCTGTCCCCGAGGCGCCCGGGGGCCTCGCGTCCCCGGGCCGGGACCCCGATATCTCTTCGTAGGAGCCGCTGAGCTTGGTGTTGGGGCTGCGCTTGGGCTTTCGAGGAGGGATCTTCTTCATGGTGCTGTAGTCGTCGCTGTGCGGTCTCGGCCGGGCCAGAGCTGCGGCAGGAAAGGACGCGGTCAGTGAGTGCCAGGCCAGGCCCAGGGGTGCCCACCTCGCCCGGGGCTCGCCTCGGAGCCAAGGCCCCGCGCCCCGAGAATCCCAAGGGACCGGGCCTGCATGTTCCTCCACCCGCTAGGCTCCCTGGCTGAACCTGAACTCCCGAGACCACCACCGAGAAAAGAGATTTGATCTTGGAGATGGAAGAAGACCCCCATCCCCTGAGGAGGATGTCCAGTGGAGCGTCAGGGGCTCCAGGACGTCAGCCACCCACGGAGGCCGCAGAGGTGAGGTCCCTGGAGACACAGTGGGGAAGGGACACTCAGGGATCAGGTGGTGGAACACACTTAGGTGTGGATTCTTAGGACCTAACACAGGTGTGACATAACGTACGAGTTGAACTGGTCCTTATGATTTGAAACTCAGGAGACTTGACCAATTAGCTATTAATAGTTAGTGGCATATGGAAGCTTCCTGTCAGAAATGAGTGTGATTATTTAAATGATGTAAAATGGGCTGGGTGCAGTGGCTCACGTCTGTAATCTCAGCACTTTGGAGATGGCGGATCACCTGAGGTCAGGAGATCGAGACCATCCTGCCCAACATAGTGAAACCCCGTCTCCACTAAAAATACAATTAGTCACGTGTGGTGGTGGGCGTCTGTAGTCCCAGCACTTTGGGAGGCCAAGATGGGCAGATCACCTGAGGTCAGGAGTTTGAGACCAGCCTGGCCAACACGGTGAAACCCCATCTCCACTAAAGTACAAAAAATTAGCTGGGCCTGGTGGTGCGCACCTGTAGTCCCAGCTACTCAGGAGGCTGAGGTAGGAGAATCGCTTGAACCTGGGAGGTGGAGGATGCAGTGAGCCGAGATTGCACCACTGCACTCCAGCCTGGGTGACAGAGTGAGACTTGGTCTCAAATAAATAAATAAACAAATAAATAAATAAATAAGATGTAAAATGGACAAAACAAAACAACAATAAAACACTTGTGTGGACGGAGAGACTTTAAAAAAGGACTTTGTTCAAATGTCAGGGAGGACAGGTTTTACAATCAGTACATTTCAATACTTAACAGAAACACATCCTTAACAAGGAAACCAATAGAATAACATTTCCCTAAGAACTTTTCAAGGGAAACTTCTGAAGGTAAAAAAAGAAGCCATACTCAGAAAAACAAATAAGCATAATGTTATTACAAGAGTGAATTTCAAAAGAGATGGAACAAAACTACTTAAATATGAGTTTAAAACAATTATTGAAAATTAAGTCAAAAAAGAAATTCCACAAGACTTCTTTTCTAGTGCTTTTGCTGTAAATTATAATAATGTTTTATTAAATAAATATAATTTCTCTGATAACAGAGATGTTAATTTGGGAAAAATTATTTCGAGTCTTAGAAATACCCAAACTCCCAAACCTTCAATTATTTTACTAATTTGGTATTTTCTGAATCTGTAGGAATTCTTGATAGAGGCACACCTGCCTTTGTTGAGTTCCTGAGTTATTTAACTGAGGCAGTTGTATTCTTCCCTCACTGTGACTGCACATTTTGATAGCAGTCTCTGTACCCAGTTTTTGGAAGACAATGCAGTCTAATGGTTAAAATTAAAGTTTTGGAATCAGATGGACGTGGGTTCCAATCTCAGCAGGACCTTTTATTCATTCACTGAGTCATATGCATTCAACCAGTATTTACCGAGATAAATTCATGAGTAAAGGTAAGTCCCCTACCCTCCTCTACCCTAGTGGGAAAAGTCATACAACAACAAAAATGGAAATATGCCAAATGAGTGAGTTCTACAGTATGTTAGAATGTGATACAGGCCACGAAGATGAGAACCAACAGGCCAGAGCGAGGGTCACAGAACTGTGTGTGCTTGTGCTGGGGTTGGTGGGGCATGGTCGTCATTTTAGAAGAGGTCCTGGGCAAAGCGCTCTGAGTCTCGGGGTTGTCATGCATAAAATGGTGATATGAGTTTGTATCTCAAAGGAAAACATAGATATTGTAGGGAAAGTGCTTCGCTCAGTTCTTGACACACTGTCACCAGAAAACAACGGAAATCATTCAAATGGGAATGGAAAAGAACGAAGGTAATTTTTGAATTCAATGACATCTTTGTAAGTCAGTATTATACAGGGCTCCCCAAAGCAGCCAACTTTTAAGAATAGAAAGTACCCAAAGTGTGCAGTTCTTTAATTAATAAGCATTGTTCCAGTGACTTTCAATGGGCTAAAACATAGCAGCCCCTGAGCTTCTAGAAAGTGAATAAAGCAACCCCATTTTTAACCTTAAGATTATAGAGTTGCTCTGAAGATATGAATAATTTAAAGGATTTGTGAGAGAATGTATTTTCCAAAGCTGGCTTCAATAATATTTTCAGCCCCACATACTCTTCCAGAACCTGGAACCTGGGAGGGTCTCTGTGTCTGCCCCAATGAATACAATGATTAGAAGATGATGTTGCCTGCTTTCTGGGGCTGGGCCAATGACAATGCAGCCTCTACCTGGCCCCCTCCTTCCCTTGGGACACATGTCTAGGTAGCCCTGACTTCCATGCACACGTCTGTACGCCCTGAAGCAGCCACGCTGTGGGAACTGTGGAGAGGCTACAGAGAGGTGAGGGAGAGCCAGAGGACTCCTATCTGCTCCAGCCGTCAGCTATCTGGTTTCCCATCCCAGACACCAGAGATGTAATTAACCATGACGTCCAGTGATCACAGCTGCAGCCACGATCTGACTGCAGTGGTGAAAGAGGCTCCTTGAGAACGGCTCAGCAGAGCCCAGCCAACTACTAGAACCATGAGAGATATAATAACCTTATTTTGGTGTCTTAAGCTACTAAGTTGGAGAGGTTTGTTACATAACAACAGACAACTCATAAAGACATTGCTACCTGGAAGCGGACTCTGCTGTACAAACAAAAACAAAAACAAAAAAACCCTTAAACTCTTAGAAGTTGCTTTGGGCCATGGGAGGAGCTTTGAAGGGACCATGAGGGGAAGCGTGGTGGCCTCAAGAAAGCTCTTGATGAGGCCTAAAGAACAGTGAGGAAGATGCTGGAAGCCAGAGGGAACAGAACATTTTAGCCACAGTGTTAAGTTTAGCAATACTATTTCACCTGCAGTCGTGTGGAAAATAGGAAACAGAAGATGAACAGGGTGATGTAGCTAAGGAGATTTCCAGCCAGTATTAAAGTTGCCTCCTGGATTCCTCTAGCTGCCTAGAGTAAATCATGAGAATACAGAGATAAAGTAAAGAAAGAACTATTCACTATAAAGGAACAAGAACCTTCTGAGTTTAAAAATAAAATGGTTCTCACTGCCAGGCTCTTCCGATGGCAAATAATTTGAATGCTAAGAAATGACTTCCAGCCAGGCGGGTGACTCATGCCTGTAATCCCAGCACTTTGGGAGGCCAAGGCGGGCAGATCACAAGGTCAGGAGTTCAAGACCAGTCTGCCCACTATGGTGAAAACTGTTCTCTACTAAAAATACACAAATTAGCTGGGTATGGTGGCACATGCCTGTAGTCTCAGCTACTTGGGAGGTTGAGGCAGGAGAATCACTTGAAACTGGGAGGTGGAGGTTACAGAGAACCAAGATTGCATCACTGCATTCCAGCCTGGGCAACAGAGTCAGACTCCATCTCAAAAACAGTAAAAGAAGGAAGGAAGGAAAGAAGGAAGGGAGGAAGGGAGGGAGGGAGGGAGGGAATGACTTCCAAGCAGAAATAAAAATCAGGGAATTTTCAGAAAAACATGATCTAAAGATGAAGTCAAGCACACATTGATGAGATCAAGAAGTACGCAGAAAAATCCAAGGAGGGGCTTCAATAGGGCTTTTCAAGGAAGGAAAACCACAGGTCTAAGAATATCAAGGGCATTGACGAACAGGAATACTCAGTGAGCTTCCCCAGTTACTGGGGTTCAGTAACATCAGCAACATCCATCAAAAAGATTTGTGGATGTGGTTTTTCACTAATAAGGTGTATTATGCATTGATTCACAAGAAAGTCACAAAGCTTTTAAATGAATTTATCAGTTTACCCTGAAAGGAGCAGCGTGCACACAAAAATGAAGAAACTTTGGTCTCTCAAAGTATTGGCCAGGTGCAATGTGAGCCTGTAGTCCCAACTACTCCAGAAGCTGAGCAAAAGGATCACTTCAGGCTAGGAGTTCAAGGCTGCCGTGCGCTATGCTCATACCTGTGAATAGCCACTGCATTCCAGCTTAGACAACATAGCAAGACTTCACCTCTAAACAACAGCAACAACACAACCCTGATAAGGAAGAAGCAGGCTGAGAAAACTACCAGCCTCCCAAACATAAATCACCTCTTGTGGACTGGGAATTATTAGTCAAAAAGGGGGGTGCCAAGATTCCAGAACACAGAGCTAAGAGCTATAGAAAATTATTTCCAGTCTGCGAACTGGACTAAATCCTCATGAAGGCACAAGCAACATGTATCCAGCTCTTGTTCATAACTGCCACCCACCGATGACCACTGTGTGTCACCTGATCTCCCTCCCGTGTCTGAACAGAAGCGTGCATCACAGTTATTCTCTGCCTGTCCCTCCAGTGTATTTTGGTTGTGTGGGGGATCCGGCAACTTGTCTTTTTGGTCATTAAGTCTTCAGATGGAAGAGGACACACTGGAGGTGCTGTCTCTCTCAGGAATCGTACCAGAGGCACTGGCACACCGGGAACTCATTTAGATGATGCGATCTGGCCCTTGAACCTGAGCCAGACGTGATGCTGCAGGAGGCTTTGGGGAGTCTGGGGGAGGGCTGAGTATAGTGTGGATGAGAGAGGGATACAAATTATTTTGTCCAGAGGGTGGACTGACACAGACGGTACTTTCCAACACCTTGGCCACCACAGTATATCCTTTCCAGAGGTAGAATCAGTTTCTCCTTTCCTAAACCTGGATGGGTGTTTGGGACTGTGATGAAAGGAACGTGGCAGAAGGGAGTTTGCTCACCTCCCACGCTGGCTCCCTCAAAGCGAGGCTGCATCTACCGCTTTCTCTCTCCCAAAGCACATGCCCCCGAAGCACTGACTCTCAGTGAAAGAAGTTGGATACCCTGAAGCTGTCATGCTGCCCAAGCAATGCAGAGAGATCACATCGACAGAGACAGACACCCAAGGAGTCGCTCTCCTCAGATGGCTGAGGCACCAGACATTCCCGTGACCAGCTTTCAGATGATTCCAGCCACCTTGCTGCATGAAGGACCACGTATGACAACTGCCTCAGTGATCTCTGTTGACACCCAAAGCCTGAGAGGGGTAGTAAAACAATCACTACTGTATATAAATCTGTAAATTCTGGGTGGGTTGTTATGTGACAACATGTAACTGCTATAGTATTCCCTGAAAGTTTGCTACAGATGTGGTGAAGAGCCTTTTTACATTAAACAATTATAAATACAAGTAGCATGTTTGTCGAGAGGCTGTTGAGAACCTGACTCAAGGGTCCAAAGCTTGCCTATGTGACATAGGACAAGTTACACCACTGCTCAGTGACTTAACACACTTCTCTACATAGGGTCATGATGACAGTCCTACTAGGTAGGGCCATTCTACAGATGAAAGATACTTAGCTTAATGCCTGCACATTGTAAACATCACTAAGTATCCATCATGACCGACATTATCACCGCTACACAACCAGAAACTTACCACGAGAGATAGAACTGTTCCTTAAAGTGTGGTCTGGGGTTCAGTAACATCAGATCACTAGAGTGCCTTATCCTGTTCTACTCCATAACAGTTAAAATGGAACCTCTGGGGGTCAGAACTGGAAATATTCATTCTTTATAAACTAAAATTAGAAAACCACAGTTAACAAATTAAAGTCTAATTTGGTTTGTGGCTACTTCTGGGTGCATGTGCACGTGTACACATGCTAAAAGTTCATTTGCAAATACTGGTTAGAGGGTTATTAAAAATGAATTTACATCAACAGTTTTCTTAATTTTTTTGTCCTAATATTGATGCATAAAACATTTGCAACTACTTGATAAAGTCAACGAAATGGAGTAGGGAAGACAGTTCACGATCACAGAATACTTTTAGGGCAGGTTCTGTGATCCTAACAGTAGCTTATGAGTTAGATAGACTACATTCTGAAGCCATCTCATTACATCACAAAGTTGCCTCTTATCTGAACTGCTGGAGAATGATACGGACATGTGTATCATGTTAGGAGATCTACATTTTCTCCTACAAAATATTTTCCTTCTGGTATTTTTGCAAAGGCATGTCAGTGACTTTTAAGTCATCTTCTGTGCATAAGTTATTTGGTCCCATTCTCACAAGAACAAAATACCTGCATAGTTAATCTGTGAGAAAAAGGAGGAATGAGATGCTTGTTCATCCAAAATAAACAGTGTCTGCATATGTGACTCTCCTCCATTTTCCAGCACTTCTCGTGTGACTGTGCTGAGTTTCAGAGCAGAAGCAAACGTAGCACAGAGCACAGGACCTAGGACATAAAAGATGCTTAATTAAGTGCCTGCTAGCTGACTGCTCAGGCTGCATACATGAGTGGATGTAGGATGGATTTACAACCAGTTGCAAATTGGACAGGAAGGGCTTCTACTGAGCAGTCACATGTCGCAACCTTGTTATAACTTTTCTTTCTTGGTGGGAGGAGCAGTTCAGGCAGTATCATTGCCTTCCCTGCCCCCACCTTTACCCTCCCGACTGCACTCCATGCTGTCGGCATGCCCTTCCGGAGCCTTTCACAGTTTCCATGGAGGGCAAGGCACTCTGTGGCCCGGTGTGCACCTATCGCACCCTCACTGCTGTGGCTATGCTTCCCCTGTAATCTGTTTGACCACTTATCTCCTCACCTGGTCTGTCAGGTCCTCAGGGAGAAGCCAGGCTCGTGGAAGACACTTAATTACTATTTGTTGAATGTACAACTGCGACATAGGTGGTGAACTCTGCAATTGTGTTCTGCTATCCCCAGCAACGCATTTCTCAGAAGAGCATTCACAGAAGACCTAATTTCTGTCCATTTTCAGATAATAGAAAAAAATTTTTTTAAGGGCTTCTGTTAAAACTATGCGGACAAATCCAGCCTTGACACATTTCAAGGGTACTTCTCGAACCTTGCCAAATTGTGCTCCCTCTGATATACTGATAGGAAGCAAATTCTCTTTTAATGAAGAGAGTGTAGAGAGAAATAGATTTCTGTAACTTGTATTCACTTGATAAGTATTTGTTGAGTGCTTACTATGGGACACATGTTGTTCTAGAATGAAGACAGAAAGAAGAAAGTAAAGAAAAGAAAGTTATTTCCAAATTAAGCCACTGAGCTGAATCATGATTGTGTCTACATAGGTAAACTGCGTTTTGTGGAGAATGGAGTTGTACAGCAATTTTTGGAAAAAAAAAAACAATTATAGGTTCATTAAGGTATAATTTCCAAGGAGGAGACAGCTGGGTGTCTGAAGGGAGGGTGAGCGTGGAAGCGTCCACATAGAACGGTGAACAGTGAGGACTAGAGCTGCCTGAGAACAGCTTGCTTCTGCTATTTCACCTTGAGCAACGGTCACTCCAAGCCAGGAACAGCACCACTGACATCATGACTTAATTGCAAGTCCCACATTTTAGAATTTAGTATCCATTTCACAAATGAGGAAACTGACTGCCAGAGGCTTCATTAACAACAAAGCTAAATGCATGTAACTTTGTTCAGCACTTGCTATGTCCTGGGCAATGAGGCTTTACAGTCCTTCGCTTCTTAACTCCCCAGAAATAGCCACTGCCATGTTTCTGCGGTTGCTGCTCCTTGATATACATGGGCTTGGAAAGACTGAGTCACTTCTTCAAAGTCACACGCATGAAATGCAGGCTTATATTTAACTTCGGTCAGGAGACAATTCAGGAGAATGTTAACCGTCTTTGGGAGAAAGGCTGCACCCGGTGTGTGAGGAACGGACTCTGCAGAACAGCACTCCAGCTGGGAGGCCCCAGCCAAGAGGAAGTGAAAACCAGGCCCTATCTTTCCTTTCCTAGCCACTATTTGCAAAGAGCAACCACAGGCTTTTATTCAATGGCCAAAACCGCAATTCCTTTTGCACCGACCTACTAAAAACATGGTACTTTTAAATAGTTGTCTCTAGCTTGCTAATAGTTTGCAAAGAAGTGTTACCATTTATTGGCCTGCAAAATTGTTTCATGCTTTTGAGGCACAAAGGAAATGAGAAAAAAAAAATTGCTCTCTCTACTGTTTTCCTTCACCACAACCATTTTTATTGGGTGAGGACCTACCAGGAAAGACATACGCTAATAAGAACAAGGATAAACACAAAGACAACTTTAAAGTGACCTTGGGGCTGGTCACCCTACAATCCTTGGTCCTTGGTCTCCAATCAGATCTCCTTTCACTCTATAACCATCTGAACTGATTCACAGCTTTATTTGTAAAGGAAAAGAACTTGAACTTGATTTTTTCACATGCCAAAAAGGATGGCTCAGGTACAAAACCAACTTCAGCTGCAGTCCTCAATCCTGTGAAACCAAGGTACATCAAGCATTTTAGAATAGTGATCAAATTTTCTTCCTATCTTTTGACAGAAAGGACAATAATTTTGTGATGTTACTAGGTGCAAAAAAATTCAGGATCACCACTTGGTAGACACACGAAGCATTTAGAATCAGGGTTGTCTAACAGAAGCTTCTGTGATGATGGAAAAGTTCTACACCTGTGGCTACTGAGTACCTGGAAAGTGACTGATGATGGAGGAATGATATTTAAAATTGTATATAATTTTATTCACTTTAAACTTAATTGGCCACATGTGCCTAGTGGCTACTGCATTGAACAACAAAGACTTAGATGATACTTGGATTGTGTTGGACTGAGGGAGATGTCTAAGATGCTAGGATCAATTTCATCACTGTCTCAACCACCTTCAGATCCTGACATAAGGGCACAGAAGGGACCAGAACCGCATTTGACAGCTGGCTTATCACGTGTGGGTGGAGCTACCTTTGCAATCATGGATTAGAAACCCAGACCACTGACAGACTGGGTGGCTAAGCTCCTGCGCTGGCCTTCTCTGACTCCCTAATGCTGTAAAAACTAATAGCAAGCATGCTTGAGCAGATTAAGCTGTTTAATTGTCTTATTCTTAAAAATATACGGTATTGAGAGCGCGTGCCAGAATGCAGAAATACATCTCTAGTTGCAGGAGATCAAAGACTTTCTTTTTGTAGTGGTGGTTGTAAAGTAACCAGCATGAGGAATTATGTATTGTAAGAAAGAACAGACAATGTAGATGGTAAAAAGGAAACAATGTAGATGGTAAAAATGAAACCATGTATACACTTGCCTTTTGACAAGCTTCTGAAAGGTCTGCTCACCAGGGTGGGACATAGTGGACAAAATGCATCTCTAAGTACCTTATAATCACATATCTGACAAAATTAGGATCCAAGAAACTAAATTTTACATAAATATCTTGCATGTCTAATGCTACCACATGATGTATTTTGATAGCATGTAATAAGGAATTTAAGAGTTATTATAGCTGTCCTCTTTATTAATCTTTTTTGGGGTCACTTTGCTTTCGTGCGTGCGTGCGTGTGCACGCATGTGTGAGCGTGTGCGTGCGTGTGTGCACGTGCATGTCTGTGTGCGTGCGTGTGTGTGCGCGCGCGTGTGTTTATCTCCTGTCGTTCCTGAGTAACCTTTATTTTAATGGACTCTTTTTTTGTCTGTTTTTGCTGCCCATATGAGAGCGCTCCCTGAGCTCAGCTTCTTCCTCACTATTTGATCTCCTTTCGTAACATGTGGCAAAGTGGCCCCCCCCCATTACTCCAGGGCAGTGGTCTTTTAAGGTGCACACAAACTTTTAGCTTTTTCTAGATGTTACAAGATATTCTGAGGCCTATATATGCAAATTCCTAGAGCCTGTTTGCAGGGCTCAAGCTTGGATGGGGCTCCATTCTGCATTTGCTGCAATTTTCAATCACATTTCATGACTGTTTTTTCAATGTCTGATACTATCTGGAGTCTTAATTTCCCACCCTCTCCATCTCACAGGTCTTAGCATCTTAGATACCATCTTCCTCACGCAAGCTGTCAAAAATCTTTCTTGTTACTCTAATCACCTCTTTTTGAGATACGGGCCGCAAATCTAAAATGGAGGCCTGAAAGTTGGAACGGTGGCGATGAGATGCTCCCCACTTTCTCAGGGAGGGTGCTGGTGGCTCCCACAGATCATGGGCTTCTCCTGGTATATATGGCACCGGGGGAGAATGCCTCATATCTTTGGAGGTCCTGTTCTAATTTATATCTAAGCCCACATCGATGTCCACTTTGAAGACTTTCCTAGGGATGATCTCATCTAATGTCATTTTACAGCTTTTCTTACTGTCCTTATCACCAGGACTCTAAAGACACACATTTGGACTCTCCTCCCCAAAGTCTTTAGGAATTTCTCCTCTACTTTGATCTAAGTATTGTTGATACATGGCTCATACACTAAGACAGTAACATTTTGTAAGTAAAAAATATCCTAAAGATCTATTCTTTTTTAATGCCACTAATAAAAAGCACTTTGAAGAGTGTACAGCATGGTGACAATAGTTAATGACAATACACTGTATTCTTAAAAAATGCTAAAAAAAAAAAAAAGAAAGAAAAGAAAAAGGGCCTGGCACAGTGGCTCATGCCTGTAATCTCAGCACTTTGGGAGGCCAAGGCAGGCAGATCACTAGAGGTCAGGAGTTCAAGACCAGCCTGGTCAACATGGTGAGACCCAGTCTCTACTAAAAATACAAAAATTAGCCAGGTGTGGTGGCAGGCACCTGTAGTCCCAGGTACTGAGGGAGGCTGAGGCAGGAGGATCACTTGAACCCCGGAGATGGAGGTTGCAGTGAGCTGAGATTGCACCATTGCACTCTAGCCTGAGCAACAAGAGCAAAACTCCATCTCCAAAAAAAAAAATCTAAAAAAGTAGACACTAAGTGCTCTTAACACAGAAATGATGGCTGTGTGAGGCATGGATTTGTTAATTCGCTAGATTTAACCGTTCCACAATGTACATATACTTCAAAACAACATGTTGTTCATGACAAAAACATATAATTTTATGTCAATTAAAAATAAATTTGAAAAAAAAAAAAGAAGTTGGCTAGGATGGACTTACTGCTTCAGGCCTCTGCCCCATGTCTTCCTATCACCTTCTTGTCAGTCATCCCAACATTGAGCTTATGGATTTGCTGTGTTTTTGTACTTGGGGTTATTTATTTACTGAAGGAACTGTGTTTCATCCTATGTTCAGATATTATTTTCTAGTGAGTTCTACCCAGTCGTTTCATTTAGAATCTGAACCCCTGTTCCACCCTATACTACTATCCTGGGTCTATTTATTTCTCTCAGCAGCAACAATCCACTTCTAAAGTATTTACTCTTTCACTCTGTTTACCATCTGTTTTGCCACACTAGAATGTAAACTCCATGAAGGAAGATATAGGCACGCCTAGAATAGAGCCTGATGCATAGCGGGTGATCAATAAAATCTGTTAAATTCTAAGTGTTCCGCTAAGAAGCACTTCCTTTATTTTTCGCAATTCTTAAAAAATTAATAATTAAACAGTAATTGTCTCATTACTGATCTATGAGATCTGGCTGAGAAAAACTGCAATGTTCCCTTTTGAGCATCCCTGTTTCTAGACAATGGATGCAGAAACTTTTATAATCTAGTCTCAAAAGTTTTCCTAACAGTATTTTCCTGCACGATGACTCTCCTCTGGGTAAATAATTTCACTTATCATGTGATGAAGCACTCTTAATTTTTTATTAGATGGTGATAACTGGAATGCCCGATGCATTTTCTTGACTTTCTAACTGGTGAACCTTTACATGGAATAGCTGCTGACTTTCTGAATTGATTTGATGCTGCTCTTTGGAGGCAGGGGTGGGGATGGGAGTTAAGGAAATGCCATGTAAGTAGCTTTTCCCTAAGAGGCTTAGAGATTTGAATAAATATTATTTATATTTAATGATTAAGAGCTGCTGGCAAGCCAACAATTGGATTTATGTCTATTAAGAATACATTAGGGCCACAGTACTGCCACGGGCGCCCCCAGGCGAACTCAGAGCATTCACGAGCCCGGAACACGAGGCCGGCTCCCTCCCCAGGGCTGACCTTCGTTGGCTGCTTCCCTGGCCGCAGAGAGACAGGCGCTCACAGCCTCATAGGAAGCACTCAGTCGGGTGTTGGGGTCCCTCTTTGGCTTGGGCGGAGGCTGTTTCCGTGGAGATGGGAGGCTGCTGTTGTCATCCATGCTGAACACCGAGTGCAGCGAAGGAGACCAGATGGACGGGCCAGCGAGGCACTGGCCCAGGCCATCCACGACCATGCAGACTGACACGGAGCTGGGGTGGAAATGCCTGGGTCCACTCTTGTCTTCCGTTCTTAGGGGGAAACAAAACACAAACAGCACCACGCCAGAGAGGCCCAGATGCATTATTCCAGTAACAAGGAACCTGCTCAAGCAGACATAATGACGGCTTTTTGGCAAGCAGCCCTTCCTGCTGTGGCTGGAGGACGTGTGCAGCCCTCTGGTGACCAGTTGGTCCAGAGAAGGCCACCCGTCCTCTGGCTCGGGCTTTGTGATGAAAAGCGCATGAGCCCGCAGGATATCCATCATGATTACGTTTTAAACATTCTCACACAAACGCAACACTACTTAAGGGCCTTCGCATTTTCCAGCAGGCACTCGCTGAATGAATTCTTCACACTCTGATTATTAAGCAAATCAAAAAACCAGAATTTCAATCTGAATGATAATTTCTGGCAAATCCATCTTAATAGAGAGTTACTGATGCATCAAATACTGGGAGTTCATCACCATTTCCCCTTGCAAGAGGAGGATAGACTCTACTTAAAACTCTCAGAAATTTACATTTCAGTGTTCTCTTTCTCCTCGTCACTCTCTTTCCTGCCATTTAAATTCCACCAGTAATTACTTAATTACGTGCAGAGCTGTTACTTCTCCTCCTTGACTCTGTACTGTTGGCCAGTCCCAAGGCAACTGCTGGTATCCAGTAAATAAACAGAGAAATACTTCTTCACTTAATTTTGTATCCAGAAAATACATACATAATCAAATTGAGAAATTGGGGTGGCCGTTTAGTTCCAGCAGAGAAAATAATAAATATTATTTTGGAAGTCATATAAAATTAATAGTTATCTTGTTTAAAAAAAAATTTCTTCTGGCTTCACATGTCAACGTAATCATGTGCTAGGAAGATGCCAATGCATTCAGTCTACAAGGAGTTTCCAAGCATTTGTTTTTATAATTCTATCTTTCTGTGGCAGAACACCAACAGGGCTAGAATCTACCACAAGGCAGAGCCAGCCGCCCGTGTAGAAAATGAAAGAGCTGAAGGTGAAAGCGTGGCACTCAGTGGATAATTTGTTTTTCCTGTAATGTTTAATTAGTCTTTTTTTTTTGTACCAAGGGGATTTTTTTTCAGTATTTAATCACTGAGATATTTGAAGCTAATTAACAAGATACACATTGCCATTTCCACTTTATCAAAAAAAAAAATTGACATCAGCAGAAATGGGAAAGGAGAGTCATTTTCCATGAGAAACTACAAGATATTACCAAGTTTCTATGGCAAAATAAACATCTCTCTGACGACGAGTTAAGGTCCAAAGGAAGGAACTCCTTGCTTTCCCTCTTAGCGGTGTTGTGGTTCACGAGTGTCTTCATCGTTCTCAGAGAGAGGAGAATGATCAAATGGAGAAGGACCAGGTGGTCTTCATGTTTCTGTTTGAAGCTAAGCATCTAAAGTGAACTTTTACATAAAAAGCTTTCCCCAAAGCTTGCTTTATTGGAAAAGAGAGATGTGACAGTTTACACAGGGATATGTAATACACTTACAATCTACCTATTGAGTTCACTTCTTTCATGTTTTCAGAGTGGTATCTCCATTGTTTGGGTCAGATTTCCACAAGTTTCTATAAGCCAGCCTTATGTCCGTAACACTTGTGTAAAAATGTCAACAGCCAAGCTATATAGTTTTGCTAATACAGAAACAGTAAATGCTTTAGAACTAGAGTGTGCTTGAGGTAGTTAAGTGACACAAGCATGGCAAGTGAGGCAGTCATCATCACATACGGATGAAGGAATGCAGACAGCCTCGAACTCATGAGAAGACAGCACAGGAAAGCATCTTTTTAGACTGCTGCTGTTTCAAATAACAAACCATGCACGCCTGTTCCTGTAACTCCTGTCGTATTATTTGATCGAACTCTGCATTAAGGGCTATATGAATTTTCATGACTCCACTGAATCAATCACAAAGGTAATTAAAGTTGCATGCTCTCTGCCTTTACCTTTTGCTTCCTTCCTCTTGCGTGTTCCTGACCTCTAGCTTCTCTTTATGGTAGGGAGCGTTCATTTCACTACGGAGCCGGTCATTTTCCCGGGCAATGTCTGAAGCATTCTGAATGACCAGGGCATCATAGGTTTTCAGCCCCATGTCCTCTGTGTTCTGCAGAAAGCTATTGATAGAAGTCACCTCTTGTTGTCTGATGCTCATTTTCTGAAGCAGGTGCTGGCGTGCTAAAAAGCCTCTGATAACTTTTATAGAAGAATCATGGGTCAGTAAACAGAGGAAAAGTGAAAAACTCAGACATGCACAAACAAAAATCACAATATACCTATCTCTGAGCAGTTATAAAATAAGATACATTTAACCCAGAATAAGAATTTATTTAAATCAGCAGTGATAACACTAAAGGCAAAGCACTTTGACCTGTATGAGATCTTGCAGGCAATACTGATGATAAAGGCCTCCACACTGTTTTTGGTAACACAAGCTGCACACTGATGGACTGGAGTTAAATCGATGGGAAAGAACTAGGTCCAAATCACACAGAATTTTGGGGTGTGCCTCCAACTGCAGCATTTTGGGATGCACGAATCATCTTTCATTACATCACATTATTACATAAACACCTAAGGCTTATGGGGTGTGTCTTTGGAAATATCATGCATATATTGTTTCTAAGATTATGATTTAATTCTTAGAGAAATTAACATTATATTTAAGACTCTGGAAAAAGACTATATAAATACAGGACACCCATCCTGCTCTCTGGGAAAGGACGGCTAGAAAAATGTGTAAAAATTGGGGGAAATGAGTGAAAATGCTTTCAAATCAGTATGTCAGTAACAAATACAAGAATTAAAAACAAAAGACCACCATTTAAAGGGACCTCTGTGTGTAAGACACTCTATTACATCCTTCAATTCTGAAACTCAATGACAAAACATACCACTATCTCAATTTCAGACACAATGGCACTTCTCTTAGTGAAACTAAGAAAGTTCCTCCAGGTCAACACAACCAAAGAATAGTAGAGCCAGGGTTCATATGTCTCCAAGCTTAGGAGGTGAAATTACATTTCTTTGGCCTGCAGTTGCACAGACCTAATCTCCAACTCTCCAGGGGGCAGATCACCAATCAAGAAAGTCACAGGGAAGCATATTTGAAATCAGTGTTAGAAAGAACTTTTATAACAATCAGCACAGGGTGGAAGTAGATGAGGCTGGCTCATGAAAGAGTCGCTTCCCAGGCCCTGAGTGTGTACAAGGCCAGCACAGTGACCCCTTCCCATGGGTGAAGTGGACAAGTGCAGGTGGAGGAATTCTGATTAGAATCTTTTCAAACTTTATGATTCTGTCTCTCCCCATTTTAAAAGTTTCCGGGATTATAAGGAGTTGGTTAAGATGATAGAAGATTGATAATTTCAGGAAAGCCAATGTCTGCAGCAAAGACACTTTATTCTTGCCTTTGGGAAAGGAAGAAGCCTATAAAATATTAAGTGCTTTAAAATAGTTCATGGTTATAAAATAACAAATATGAGGGGTACCTATGATATTGACTTTGATGTCTTTACTTGAGTAGCTGGTGGAAAGTTGAACAGAACATTCCACTATGATGGCTGAAGAGGAAAATGATATGTGGATATCTGAAATGCTGAAAGCGTTTTTTTCCGATGGCACTACTGAAGGTTTAGTTATGTTGGAATGCAGTTGCATTAAGTTAACCGTAAAACAGTCATTCTGAAGTAACCTAAAGGAAAAATGTTAAGCGGAGCGGTACAATCAGACTTCCAGGAAGATAAAATGTGGAAAAAAGTGGAGCAGTAGGAACCAATGGGCACCTTGAGCGAGAAAAAGGCAGAAGACTTGAAATTGGCCTGTTCACTTGTTCTTTCTTGTTACACTAAAAAAACCAAAAAACAAAAAAACAAGCAAGACATTGGCTTTTGGAAGGGTGAAAGTGAGAGTATATTCAAGATGTTTAATCTCTTGGAATAAAGAGAAGATTAATGTGGATGCGCCAGACTTCTCCTGACCTCCCACTACAGCACAGCTATTCACTGGATTCACATTCACCCGGAGTCTATTGTCCCGCCTCCAGAAGACCTCACTTTCTCACACTTCATCCCACTAGCCTTTTGAAATTCTTTAAAAATGTTACGCCAGTTGCTAAATATTGATATCTTCAATAAGGGGCAACTGGTAAAAATAAAATTGCCACTAATGGATGCTGATGTTTATTGTCTTTCAGACAAATTCAGAAGACTGCTGCTAAGACACCTGCCATGTAAGGTCTTAATCTGCAGATATTTTTCATCCGAATGAAATGAGCATATACAGTCAGAGAAAAAACTTCTGGTAGGAATAATTTCAAGTTAAAATGATTAAATTTAAAACTAAAAGTTACAGCTTTCTTTCTCCTGGACATTTTTAAAGAAAAATATAGAATTCTAAAAAAAAAAACTGGAAATGGTTCCAGATCACATAAATTTTTAGTTAATTTAATATTAGCAAAAAACATTGAGGGAACTGCTTTAAGAGCTATGAAAATAAAAATCAATAATTAATGCTTTGCATTTAAAACCCTGTAATTAAAAAATACTCATATTCATTATTTCACTTATGTAATATGAGATTATGGTTTCTATCTTGATGTCATGTTTTAAGACTCTTTTTTTTTTTTTTTTTGAGATGGAGTTTCACTCTTGTTGCCTAGGGTGGAGTAGTGCAATGGCATGATCTTGGCTCACCACAACCTCTGCCTCCTGGGTTCAAGCTATTCTCCTGCCTCAGCCTCCTGAGTAGCTGGGATTACAGACATGTGCTACTATACCGGGCTCATTTTGTATTTTTAGTAGAGACGGGGTTTCACCCTGTTGACCAGGCTGGTCTTGAACTCCTAACCTCAGGTGATTCGCCTGCCTCGGCCTCCCAAAGTGCTGAGATTACAGGCGTGAGCCACTGCGTCCGACCTTTTAAGACCATTCTTAATTTTTATCTTTAGAAAAGTGAACAAGTAATTACAGTTCTGTTCATCTTTTCTGTTCCAGGTCCATAGGGTACAGCAATTTAATCTTTGTTAAATAGAACAGAAATTTCTAATGGGGCAAAATTTCTTACTATTATATTTAAGGGAAGTTTTCAGGAGAATTTGTGATCCCCTGTTCTGTCTTTAGCATTATATTAAATGAGACTCTCCCTGTCTCAGTTTCAGCTGAGGCTGCAGATAAAGCTCTGGATGCCATTGGTCCTGGGTGGGGCCTGAGGCATTCCTTTGCTAGCCAGATCCCTGGTGAAGTTGGTGCCACTGGTGTTCCAGGGAAACGTGGGTTGGGGCAGGGCCAAACATGCAAATAGGACGTGCAAGGGGGAGATCCAAAACAGACCTGTGGCCTGCCCTCTCCCCTGCACTGATGAAGGTTGACATTAGGAAGGCCAGGTCATCACACACTAGAAAGCAGATGCCTCCTTTACCAAGAGGTGGCAGTTGGCCCTTTCTTGTCCAAGGCTCCCCCTTGCCTCAGCCTGGTGAAAGTGGCTTCAGGAGGCCACCCAGAGATCTTGGCATGTGGCTCCTTGGGGTTGGCAGCCACTGTGCACTGTGATATCTCAGAGGCCATGGCTGCCGTTTTCACAAAGATGTGGTTTTCACAAATAACGTGTACAGAGAGAACAATGAGACTCCAACAGAGGGTCTGCAAGGTGCCCAGGGGCTGAGGGGTGACTTGCAAATGACCGGCTAAAGGAGGATGTTGCCAGTTAGAGAAGGAAGTCCCTGAAGTGCTCTGGAATATGTGGAAAGCTGTTGAAGTCTGCCCCAGCTGGAGGAGAACAGCGCCAGAGTACACCTGTGTCATCAGAAGACTTGCCAGAAGCAGGTCTTTTTATCTTTAGAAGACTTTTTATCTTCCTCAGAAGACACCTCCTTACTTCTTCCCCTCCTCATTAACCCCGGAAGACCCCGAGGAAACCTGAGTAGGTAGGGATCAGTCCCATGTCCAGTAAGGATGGGACAGGCCTGCAACAGCCAAGAAGGATGTTTTAACTTAGAATGAAGTTCTGAATTTTGATCATTATTTGAGCTGGATGTGTTAAAATCTGAACAGAGACTGTTCAAGGGACTAGCATGTAACAGGGCTTCTTATTTTATTTATTTTTTTCTAATTTTGAATTTTTTTTTTTTTTTTAGAGGTGGGATCTCACTCTGGCACCCAGGTTGGTGTGCAGTGGTAGAAAAAGCTCACTGCAGCCTGGAACTCCTGACCTCAAGGAATTCTTCACTTCAGTCTTCTGAGTAACTGGGACTATTGTTGCGTCCCACCATGCTTGGCTAATTAAGAAATTTTTTGAGAGATGGGGGGGGTCTCACTATGTTGCCCAGGCTGGTCTTGAACTCCTGGACTCAAGGGATCCTCCTGCCTCAGCCTCCTGCGTAACTGGGATTACAGGTGACTTTTTATTATCAGCAAATGAAAATACCCATTGGAGATTCACACAGGGGCATACCTAAATGAATCCCACAGAAAAAGTGGACAGAGGCTTGAGAAGAATAAAAGTGATTTAGAGATCCTATTAGGTTTCCTTGTTAGAATAACAGTTTCAAATATATTAGAATTGAGTTCACTATATCTCACTAAAAGCTAGCATACAGATCATTTCTTCCTCTTTTATCCTTTCAGGAATATACATATATAAATATATATAATATATAAGTATATTATATATAAATATATATAATAAATATATATATATATTTAAGTATATTATATATAAATATATAATATATATAAACTATTAAGCAAATTAAAAATCTATTACGCATGTACATCTTATGTGAGGCATAGTTATGTTTTTAAAAATGTACCCATTTTCAATAGTCACTTGGATTTTGATAGAAAAAACAATTCCAACTGGAATCTCTTCTAAAGTTAAAAGGAATAGATACTATCCGCTTCCAAAGATAGCACTCCAAATATTATTGTCACTTCATAAAGGGAAAATAAAGTCAATACTTTTTCCAAGGCACATGTAGAATTACAGAAAATGTTGTTTGGCTCATCGGCTTGTTCCGGTTCTCCAAACTCTGGTGTCCCTGTGGCGCTACTGAAATGACACAGGAATTTGGTGCCATAGCTGCACCTACATGCCAGGTGAGACGTTTTTCCTGCTGCACAGTCAATGTTACATTCTCATTGTCCTGCGCTTTTGGAAAGAATTTAAAAGCCTGAGTATTTTCAGGGTAATGGATGCACAAATAGTTAAGAGATGTATATTCCCTCTTCCAAATTGTGGTTTAGGGAAATTCAATATAAAATTTTGTACAAAAGGATGTCTAATTAAAACATGACCAATGTCTGCAAACGTTGATTTTGAGACAGTTGCATAGCAAACTAAGCCACAATGCTTCCTAAACACCCAAAAACTATTTGCCTGAAGATAGCATCCAGGAGTGGAATACAGTGGCCACTAGGGTGCAGACCCCATTGACATTTAAACTTAGGGATGCACTAAAAGATTTTGCATTTCACAACTCAAAGAAGTTCAGAAATGTTGGCATATAAATGTTACCTTTTTGGCAGGTTATAATTTTTCTCTGCAACTGTAGGCACAAATCATTGAGTTGGTCAGCATGCCAGGATTTCAGAAACACTTTTCGGACTCCCATCTAAAATGCAAACAGCAGGGAAACATTTAACAGCATGAAGATACTAAAATGATGATGGAAAAATAATCAGACAAAAGATTTTTCCAGCAGAGGATTAGAAGAAACAAACTAAGAAAATTAGAGTACATGTCTCTGATGCTTAAACACTATTACATTTAATCAAAATCCCAAAGGCTTTGTTGTAATAAGTATGTTTTCTGCATGTGCCACATTGTTTGCAAATGGTTACACACTACTGATGTGGGTTGTACCATGTGGTGCAAAAGAGAAACACTGGCCTTGACTATCAGTCACAAGATAAGACCATCCCCATGAATGGATTCTCCCATTCTAGAGCTAGACCCTCATCTTTCCTTCCTCTTCTCATGGCAGGGAGTTTGAGTTTTGAGTTTACAGAAAGAAAAACAAACACTCAAAAGACCAAAATGAAACATAAAGCTGATGCATAAAATTGTTTTACTTCAATAATTTTTCCCACTATGCCACATATGATTATAAATCAAATGTTTGTACAATTGCAATTACAGAACTTCAGAACTAAAGTTTAAAAGTCTCAAGAAAGATGAGAAAGTCATCTTTGAGCAACAATCTTCTGGATGTTTGCACAAACAGTAGTTATGGGATGAACATACTTTTCCAGAATTTTTAAAAAGAAATTTTAGCATGACATGAAATCAGTTTCTATGAAAAGCTCTAGTGGCATGAGAACTTATCCAAACGTACTGATATCCATGAAGACAGCTGCCAAAGAAAATTCTTAACACAAAACTGTAAGCCACATTCATGCACTTTTAAAGTAATTCTCTTGTGTGTGGTGCTTATTTGAAGAATTCACAGAACTGAGGTAGGTGTGAGGAATACCCCTCACATAGAAGGCACTCATAGTCTCTTAGGAGAAGCAGACACAAGTACTTGCAGGAGAGCCTGGTGAATCCGAATGTGGTGTGCCAAGGAAGCTCTGAGATGATATTCGGTTAGATAAAGTATTATTTGCAATAAGTTTGTAATCATATTCTTAGCACTTGAGACAAACACCATTAAAGTGAGAAGTCTAACATGTGTGCTCCCAAGCATGAACTGGGGACATTAAAATGATAACACCCCCCTAGCCTATGCCATACATCACAGTGTCACCAGAAGCTGGCACGTGTGTACACACCATTAGGTATGGGAAAGGTTTACAGGTCAGCCTTGTCTTCAGAATGGTTGGCCAGAGATGTTTTATGAGCTATTTCATATGAAAATGGAGTTTATTCCAAACACGCTTTGTCACTTCACCCCTTTCCACCTAACTCTTCCCTTACATGATCTGCTGTCTTAATAAAACACAGTTTTGCCGAAGATTTTGACTGAATCCTGCATTATGAGAGTCAGGCTAATTAGTTAGATCAACGGGGAAAACTCTTAACTACTGGTCTACTTCAGAGCCTTCTGGCTGACTAGATGTTCTTCTTCATTTAGTTTAGTTTCTTTTAGTTGGTTGAAATTTGAGACAGTAACATGAGTGGGTGGCTACTGAGATTGTTACTTTTTTTTTTTCATTGTATTGCCATTTTATCTTCCCAGTTATTTTCCATAATTCATAGTCTTTTTTTTTCTCCTTCCCAACTGCTGACTTATTTTGGCAGTCGACAGGAAGAACAGTTGGTCCTGTCTGTGAGCTCTGCAGAACAAATCTGTGAGACAGGCATTGGAAAGGAGGGAGCATGTCACCTCTCTGTTCATCATTGATTGTGGGATGTAACTCACTGTGGGAGAATAACTCCCAAAGACAAACTTCATCCAAACCTGGGTTCCGAAACAGAACTCCAAAGGAATGATGGCTGGTGACACTCCACAATGGATGGGATCAATAATGATCATTAGGGGAATTAACATATGGAAGGAGAGCAACATGCCTAAAAGACCTGTGGAAGGGAAACAGGAGAATAGGATTCTAGTTCCCCTCTCTTAATTCAGTGGAGACCCTGAGCAGGAGGGGACGTGGACAAAATGAGTATGTCCTCTTACAGTGGCATTTCTAACAGCCATTCCAAAAGCCAAAGGAGGTTTATCTTGAGCACTGTGCTAGATTTGGGTAAACAAAGGAGGCCTCCATCCTCGTGGAGCTCAGTGTACTGGGGAAGGTCAGCAGTGAGCAGATTGTGGCAATTGTCCATGCTCAGGACAGAGAGTTATGTCCAAGAAACAGCTTTCAAGAAAAGAGAGTGATCGAGGTGTGATCAGGCAGGATTCAGTGAGAAGCATGTTTCCTAAGCCATTTTGTCTTGAGGGATAAGCAGAAATTTCCCAGGGCATCTTGAGATGGTGGGTGTGAGACAGAGACACTAGCATGTGAAGGGCAAGAACCAGAAGATAAACCATCTGAGGGTACAATTATGTGGACACAGATGAAGGAAGAGGCTACACCTGTAATTGCTGGCTACATCATGAAGAGGACTACAGGAAAAACATGGAAATTCTCCCGTGAGCAATTTGGATATGCTGGGAAAATGTTAAGAGGACCAGATCTAAATTTTATAAAAATACTTTTTTGAAATTTGTCTTGAATTCTGAAAACTGTCTAAGAATAGATTGTTGAGCTGGTCATTGGCAAGGGAGGGAAAAATATGCCAATTAATCATTTAGGTTTGGAAGATTCTGCAATTGTTGCTTCCCTGTTGACCAACTCCTCTGTATCCTTTACAACTGAAATCAAACCTCATCTCCATTACTAGAATTTTTATATCCACCTTTCCATTTCCTTTAGGGCTTTGACACCTTCTATTTGTGTTCCCAGAACACCCTATCAATGATTATTTATCCTATTATAGTGCTTTGTATATATTTACCATTATATATATATACACAAATATATATGTATTTGCATCTCCTGAAGAATATGGACACATATTCTTGAAATGCACAAGTGGCATGGATGTGGGCAGGACGAATTCAGATCAGAAAAAAAGAACAGAAGATAAAGAATTGTGAAGCCCTTGCATAAAGTGAGTCACAGAGATGGATGATAGCTTCTAGGGTGAAAATGAGGTAAGATGGAAAATGAAAACTTCAGTCAGACCCTGGAGTCATTCAACAATCCAGAGGTCAGTCACAGAAGGTGGCAGGTGATAGAATAAGTCATGGAGGAAATAAAAGGAAAAAGAAACATGGGGTGAAACTGGCCTACCAGTTTGTATTGTGACATCAGATCTCCAACCTCCAGCAAGTGAATCTGAAGCCCAGAAGTCCCTTGTAACTTACAAAACCCTCGGTTGTACCTCAGCGGTGCAGATTTGCATAGCCATCACTACATCAAAAACCCACCAGAGAACTGGAGAACAGGCCCACCCTTCCAACTCCTCCCATTGCAAGTGTCTGCCTTCCTCTCATTTGTGCTTCAGTTGCCAACCCTGCTTCTTCCCAGCCATTATCCTCATTATCTCAACCCATGGCTAGGTGCAGCCATCAGCTGGGTAACCAGGAGCTAGCTGACCCTGTTGTCTCCTCCTCTCAGACAAAGGAAGTGGGGAAAAGGGGAAACTCAGGATACAGTATATTCAGGAAATAGACAGTTTTGGTTTAGATATGGAAGGTAAATTATAGGAAGAGTAGACACAGAGGTTGAAGTGAACTTTTCTTGAAATACACTAGAGATTTCATGAAGCTCTTGATGGTGGGCAGTTGACAAGTGGATTGATGGTTTCACAGGGCAGATCTGCATGTCAGGTCAGCTTTGGAAGTGGAGAAAAGGACTTCTTTCTGGGAGCCATGGATTGGGATAATGGCTGGGAAGAAGCAGGGTTGGCAATCGAAGCACAAATGAAAGGAAGGCAGACATGTGCAATGGTAGGAGTTGGAAGGGTGGATCTGCTCTCCGAACCCCTGGTGGGTTTTTGATGTAGGGATGCCTGTGCAAATCTGCACTGCTGAGGTACAACCAAGGGCTTTGTAAGTTACAAAGGGCTTCTGGGCTTCAGATTCGCTCAGTGGAGGTTGGAGATCTGATGTCACAATACAAGCATCCTATCAAGACATGAATAAAGACTTTGTTGCAATGGCTGGGTATTGTGCTTGCTGCTATTACATTCATTCAGATTATTTTGTAAAAAAATTCTTCCGTCAACTACTTGGGCATATTTTACGGGTACCCAATGGACTATTTTATTTCATCTAGTTTTGTATTATGTAATTTATTTATGGTTTGGCAACATTTGTAGATACTCATTGGATGTTTTAGCATTTGTTTGACTGTACTTTTTTTTTTTTTTTTGGAGATGCTATACTTGTAATAAATGTTTGGTCTTTCTGAAAACAATGAAATTAGCAGTTAAGTAGTATTTTGGAGTTCTTCCCCAGAAACCATTCTGAATGTAGTCTTTATAGTTCTCTACTTTCACTGATGCTAGGGATTAATGAAGATACAAATTTAAGAATCCTTCTTTAGCAGGGAAACACAGATAAGAACACATATATTCTGAATTTTCATGGATTTACACTGTTTATTAATGACATTGACCAAAAGAAAATTATTGACCATTTTTGTTTTTTTCCTATGGAATGAATGTTACTGTATAATCAGTCTTACAGTGTTATATCAAATCCAATAAATTAAGATTCATTAAAATTAGAACAAAGGTTCAGAGCACCTACATTTTTCATTTTGGTGGTATTCTCACATCAAAGAATGTTTCTCACTAAGCAGAGAAAAGGAGAGGTTAAAATGTTCTCCAACTGAGCCCTCTCCCTGTGCACTGCTAGATGCAGAGTGTTCCTAGCTGAGATTAAAATGTTAATGTCATTCTGACTCCTGTAAAAGTAAACCATCTGTGAATTACAGTCATCGCTATTTTTATTAGAAAACCATTAGGTTTTTTTTTCTTTTTAAGTGACAGATTTTAAAAGATTAAACAAAATTGTCATTGATGACTTCCAAAGCTCCAATTACTGCTACAATTTTTAGGTGTGTGTTTTTTTTTTTTTTTTTTTTGAGAGGTGTAGGCTGTGGAGGTACAGACAAATGCTGGAGCGGTGCTTATGCTAGAGTGTAGGTGGCACGGATGCTGTGTTAGTAGAGACTTCAAGGGAACCTGTAGAGCACTTTTTTTTTGTAAGACAATTTTTAGGAGTGCTGAGTGTTTCTGGCAGTACTTTTGGAACAGCATTTACAAAAAAAATATATAGCTATTATCCTTTGATATTTTTCTGCGATGCACATTTCTCTCTGTATTAATGAAATTGAGAAAAACATCTAATGTAGAACTATTCTTACATATTGATAGTTTAGAAAAATAGTGACGTCTCTCATTTCGTTATATCTATGAATTCTTTGGGACTTGAAGAAGTGTATATTATTTGTATTCTATGTGTGACTTAATTTAGTTTACTCATTTAAAGCTGCTAAAAAATACAATCAGTAATTGTTTCCCATGCAGGTAAAGTAAAGGAGAAAGCTCAGGTCACATGGTTCTGCTTTGACAGAAGGACATGTCAATTAAAATAACAAAAAAACACTTCAGTTACTTATAGAGACATAGAAAATTGGATAACATTTATTTTGGAATAATAGTACAATTTCCTCTAAGGAAATGTGCACTTGTGATGTCTACAACAGATGATACTAGTAGGATTCATCATCTACAAAGGAGGGGCAAAGGAACAGAGTGTCCATAACCCACACTGTTCTAGCTAGATCTTAGAAATCATCTTGATCAACCTCTTCAGTTTTCAAGAGAAATATGTTTTGGAGAGGACATATGACACTCACACAGTCCATACAGAAAGTTAGTGCCAGAGGTAAGATGAATCGGAGCTCTCCAGGCTCCAGACTAAAAGAAACACATACCCTTGACCCTATAAAGTCTCAAATTGAAAAATGTGTATTAATCACTTGGAGATCTTGTCAAAATGTAAATTCTGATCCAGTAGGTTGGGATGGGGCCAGTGATTCATTCTGCATTTCTAACACATTCCTAAATGATGTCGGTGACGTTAGTCTGTGGACCACATTTTCGGTGGTGAGACCCTGGGTCACTCTCTTTTCTTGAAGCTTGACTTCTCTGACAAGCTCACCTGGTCCCCTGCTCTGTGTCTGTCATCTCTGTTCCAATGTTTGTCCGAAGCTGCTATGTTGCTGCTTCCCGGTCAAAAGTTAGCTATCCTCAGAATTCTCCACTGAATTCTCCTCTTCCTTTTCATCATCTTCCTGGTAAGTTCATTATTCCAAAAGCTTTCACTACAGACTGCTCATGAGAGCTCATCTTATCACCGAGTCCAGACCTATGGAGCCCATCTCATCGCGCACACATTTATGTCAATGTTTCGTGGGCACCCTAGCCTCACTCATATGTTTCCCTCTTGTCCTGTATTTTCTAGCTCATTGACCAAAAGAACCATCTACCTGGGTGTTCCCTGAGCACCTCAAGCCCTGGAGATTTCCACAGGTCATTTCTCACACACTTTCCCATCTCATCCATCCCTACCCACTCTTGCCTTTCTAGGCCAAAGGAGTCATCATCACCTCATCACCCAAGCCAGAACCCCAAGCATCACCTAAGTTTGCTTACAGCTTTTCCTCCAGGCCCCATTTAGTCCTAATTTCTGTTGAGGTTTCTAGAACCCACTTCCTGATTACTTTTATGAATAATTTCAGTAGCTCCATAAATTATCATGGGTCTACAAGCATCCATTTTTTAAACTATATTCAGAGTGATCTTTCTAAACATCAATCTCATTATGTTACTTTCTTGTCTAAAATTAGTTAGTGGCCTGTAATGATTTTCAGGATGATGTTCAGATGCCTTTGAAAGGTTTATTAGAGTTTTCTATTGTATCGCCTCCCTCCCTTCCTCCTCCCTCTATTCCTTCCTTCTTTCCTTCCTTCCTCCTTTCCTTCTTCCCTCTCTTCATCCCTCCCACCTTCACCTTCCCTCTAAAATTTGTGGTAAGTACACTTAGCCTGATATCTACCGTCTTAACAAAATTGTAAGCGTATAATGCAGTGTTGTTAAATAGTGGTGTGATGTTGTATAGTAGGCTTCTAGAACTTATTCAATACATTCAAGCTTACTTATTCTCCAGCTATATCATATTGCTTTCTGATCCAAAGTGGGAATTCATTTTTCTCCTGTTCAGTGTGTACCTTACAATAATAAATCAATTACAATAGTACATCCACGTCACTAATGTACCTTGTATACATCTCTACAGTAGTACTGGAGTCCTGGTTTTCTTCTTATTTGTGTACCGTCTGACTATTCAACTTAACTGTGAGATATTTATAAACTCAGATAATGTTGGAAAAGTATAAAGCTCATAATTCACATGTATTAAGGTGAAGGAAATGAAACTAAATGGATGTGTACAATGGAGAAGGCAGAATTTTTAAAAAATGATTTTAATAAGCACTTGCTATAACATAACCTCAGATATTTAAAATTTCATTTGTCTACAAAAATTTTATTATTATCTTTTTTTTTTTTTTTTTGTGGAGTTTCACCCAGGCTGGAGTGCAATGGCATGATCTCAGCTCACCGCAACCTCCACCTCCCAGGTTCAAGCAATTCTCCTGCCTCAGCCTACTAAGTAGCTGGGATTACAGGCATGCGCCACCATGCCTGGATAGTTTTGTAATTTTAGTGGAAATGGGGTTTCTCTATGTTGGTCAGGCTGGTCTCGAACTCCTGATCCCAGGTGATCCACCCACCTCGGCCTCCCAAAGTGCTAGGATTACAGGCATGAGCCACCGCGCCCGGCCATCAAAAATTAAATCTTAACATTTTCAACTTATTTAAACTATTTGATGTATTTTATTAAAATACATCTAATAGGTTTAAAGAAACAAAGATGCTAAGTTTCATATTTCCAGTGCCATCACCTCTGATATAGGATTATTACAGACTAAAATCTAGAATTTAACTCATCATCTCTCCTTTATCTGCTTTTTAACTCACCTTGCACACTGACTTCAATTTATTAGTCTTCTAGAAACTTCAATGATTTTATGTTGCCTATAAAGCCCTCCATAATATGAGCTAACCCTTTTTTCTTTCTCTAAAAGAGGTGCTATTTATTATTATTTTAGCTTCCCGCATACTCTCCTGAAGCACAAAAGCAATGTGAACCTTCTTTATATATATTGTGCAGGGCTCACAGCATTCTTATGAATGGAGTTTTCACTGAATGATATCATTACTGCCTTTATACATTGTACAGGGCCCATAGCATTCTTATGAATGGAGTTTTCACTGAATGATATCATTACTGTTGTCAGTGTTGGGTTAGATGCTATTCCTTTATTTCTAAGTCTAAAATCATTGGATTATTTTATTAACATATATTATATTTTAATGAGAAAGGTCTTATTGTGAATGTTAGCTTCTTTTCTGCAATTAAAATGCTTTATTTTCATACAAAATTAATCTTGAAAAATGTTAACCCCCTTGCTCTAAAAACAGCCCTAGTCTAGTAAATACTTCCAGCTTTTTCAAAGGATATGTACTATCATAGTTGCATCAAAAGTAGTCACATCTTTCACATATCAGTATTCTGGAAAAATGCCCTAGTAGATTTTAAAGTGCCCAGCAATGTAAATCTGTTCCCAGTCTGTTAAGAATAGCTTTATTGATGGTGATACGAACAACACAATCTTTTCATGTATTCTGATGTCTGCAGAGTTCTCCCCTCAGATTTGCTTTCCTTCCTGCTGATCTCAGAATGTCATTGTGCTCCTTCACAACCCTGTTCTATTTCTGCTATGCGATACCATTTCTGTGCCTACCAGGTCATCTCTTCCAAGGGAAACAAATCTCAAAATCCCAACTTTTCTACATGTGTGCCACGAACAGGCCTTTCCCTATAATTCATTCCTGGATCAATATCATTTCTCATAACGCTCAGGGGCATTATATTTATATGTTTCCTGATTATGCTTTTCTCACATGTATTCATCCATCAGCCTACCATCTGTCTGCTCTGAACATCCATTCACTCATTAGTTCATTCATTCATTCACCTTTAATCATTCATTCATGTATCCATTCATAAATCAGATGTTGCCAAGCACCTTCTTCATACCAGCAGGGTACAGATGCTGGGACCACAAGGATGAGTGGAATACTATCTACCTTTTCAACAAGCTTAAAAAGGAAAGCACTGAACTCAATGCATCCTCTCCAGGCTGAATTCACATTTCCCCCAATTCATTCATTAAATTTCTAAGAATGACCATTACTTTTTTGTGTGTGAATATTTTACTATTAATACCTCCACATTCTACATTTTCATGGTTGCTTTGAAAAGCTACTAAATAGAAAAATTCTAATGTTCAGCCTGGCTCTGAATGTCTGAATGTACTTTTAAATGTTCTCAAAGGATACATTTATATGAAAATACATGTTCTCTTTGTTATAAATAGACTATTCTTAAAGTTTAACTTCAACACAGAAAAGATAATTACAGCCACACACATCTAATAGAGCACTGTATCTTCTGGTATTTGAAGAAGGTGGTTTGGCTTGAATTACATATAATTATAGTTTAAGAAAAATTAATTATTCTTACCTAGAACAGTATGACCTACACAGCACGCAGTGATGAATAAAAGCTACTATTTTGAGCTTACTAGTGAATGATTCACTATGTAATTCTATATGTTATTTCATTATGGAAATCATATTGATATGGTCAAGAGTGCTTAAAAAAAATCACTTTTCCCAAAGAGACACATTGGGAAAAAGCAAACCAAAGCCACACCCAAACAAAGGCAATTAGCTTCAAAATTACAGAGGAAAGTGTATTTGATAAGTTAACGTATTCAGTCAGAGCACACATTTGATGTTTCTTTTCAACAAAATGGCCTGAATCATGTCAATAATGGTTTGCCCCATGGGTCTGTATGTGATAAATGGCCAAAGAGCAGCATAAACATGGTCATGGCCTTTGGCACTCCTTGGGGTATGGGAGCCCTTGTCCTACCGTCATCTGCCAAATTCATGGCATTTATACATTTTGATGTGTGCTTTTCTTCTAAAACCATGATACCATGTTTTTTTATCCTGCACATCTGATTTTATGTAGTTCATCTTTAGGAATATTGGTAGATATTCAAAAATTCTGGCATTGCTTTCCGAATTCCCCGTATGTCTGTCCTGTGGTGTGCTCATGTTTGCTTTGAGAATGCCATTTAATTTTGTGACTGGTCTTCTGTTTTCAGCCCTAATGGGCTGAGTCTTTTCCATCATCTAGAGCTCCAAACATCTTTTATGGAGCGAGTTCATTTTTAAAAAGAACTTGAGTACATTCCCCATCTACATGAATATTTTGGTTTTAAATGAGATTTCACTCTTCAAGTCAATATAACTTAACGAGCACCTTCATTGTTGCCACGGTGAGGTCCTCTCCCCTCCCAACATGTTCTCGGCTTCCTCCCTTGTCCCATCCACAATGGCTGTCTCTTGCTTGAGCCACCACATTGGCTTGGGAACTTGTTTCCCAGCTCTGTCCTTGCTCTCTAATAACACTTTTTTTCTTTACATTTAAAGCATAAATCAGGTCATGTTCCTACCCTCTCTAAAATTTATCAGTAGCCTGCCTTGAACCTAAAATAGAATGCTGCACTTTGACACACAAGGTACCACTGGTTCTGACCCATTTAGCTCCAAGCACACCTTCTCCTTGTGGTGATCCTGTCCAGTTGGTGCAACCGGTTCTTGAGAAGAAAAACATGTTAGCAATTACAAGGCTTCTGGCCATATAATAGGTGCTCAGTAAATGCCTATCGAATGACTAAATAATCTTGAAGTTGGGGAAATTTATATTGACATAGAAGTGATGGAGTTGGATCTCTCAGTAGGCACCGGCACAAACGCCCTTCTTTCACCAGTTGTTAGGGGCCTCACATTATCCAGCAGGACTGAGCTTTGAAGGTCAGAAACTGCTGTAATAGCAAAGTTATTTTTGCCTCCCCAGAACTAAATTATTTCTTATTCTCTCAATTTTTCTCCTTCGTGGGGCAATAATGAAAACATAAAGGTTGAGAAACACGACTTTGTAGCATCCCTGTCTGCCGTTCTCAGCTGGTTCTCTCTCCAGCCCTCCTGCTCTCCTGTCGGTTCTCCCAGGAGGTCCTCACCTCAGGAGCTCAGCACACTCACCCTGGGACCCTTGGTCCTGCCTCGGCACGTCCCCAGCTCCTTCTCACCCTTCAGATCTGGGCCTGCATGTGACTGTCCCAGAAATTCCCTGCATGACAACTGCCCTGTCTAGGTCAGTAACCCTCCAGTTCACTACTGCAGTGTCCATTTTGCTCTTTTTGCACCTGGATCCTAATCTGTGATTATTTATTAGTTTAAAGCTGACTGTTTCTCCCCCAGCAGACTGTAAGCCATCGCAATTGCCTTGCCTAATTTGGGGAATTCACAAGGTGATCAATAAATGCTTGCTGAATCAATCAATAAATTTGAAGTAGAGGAAAACAGACGGATTTCTAAGAGATCAAAGTTGGATTAGGCATAGGACAAGTCAGTTTTAATCAGCAATTAGTGCCAGATAGTACTTTGAGATATTACTCTTCATGCATAATGAAGCTGAGTGAAAGGCAGAAACTATCACACATGTCGCCCAAACTTACTGCAGATACTTTCATTGGCAAAGGGAAGATGTGGTCATTGGTAGGAGGTTCATTCATTCGTTCATTCATTCAACAAACACAAGTTGTATACACACTATGTGCCAGACCCTGTAAGAGATGTCATAGTGAAACACACACACGCATGCAAACACACGCACAGGCACACACACGCGCATACGCGCACACACATACACATGCACACGCACGCACATGCACACGTGCACACGCACGCGCGCGCACAAGCAAAAATACAAAAGAACATGGCTACATGACACCTGTCCTCAGAAAGTTAAGTGTGGAAAGGGAGAAAGATACATTGAGTAGGGATCAAATACATGTAATATTTTTAAAAACACAGTGAATGATGATGCACCAAATATTTTCAGCAGTTATCTTTAGGTAGTTCAATTCTGGTAGACTGCATTTTCTTCCTCAGTTTTTTTTCTATTTTTCAAATTTCTTATCAAGGATACATACTACTTTTATAACAAAAATGCGCCATATATGTATATGGCGTGTGTGTATGCATGTGTTTGGCACAAAAGAAGAAAGGAAATACACACAGGCACACACACATAGAATATAATACCTATGGTGATTGCCAATAGAATGTACATCGTTTCAAGGTGTACTCTTAGGTTCCTAATGCTTATTATTTTCAACATTTATAATTCCAGAGAAGGAGAAAGGATACAAAAGAAAGAATCATTTGATAGGCTATTTTCTAGCTTGTACTTACAGTTGATTTATGGAGTGCTCCCTGAGTAGTAAAACAAAGGTTATAAACCATTAATTTATCGTACTAATAAGAACCTAGGGCCCTAATACAATTGTCTCATCACAGAGACTGTAAAAAAAGTGGGAGGTAGTTAAAACTTTAACAGTTCCTTGCTCTTCTATTTTATTTTCTCTACTGTACTATTGCAGATTAATGAAATAATAAAACCTTCACCCAACTGATTTTATGTAATGTTATGGTAAAATGTTAATGTTGCAATTCTTAGCAATATATGAGCAAATCCTTCAAAGATCATAACTTAATTTAACTCGTTTTCAAACTATGACTTATTTCAAACTATTTAGGTAACAAAATCTAGACTATTCCATAAACATTACATTAGAAGACAATGATAAAAAAAGATTGTGAATTTCTTTGTTCAGGAGTAAACACAAATAGGAAAAGTATATCTCATTACAATTTGGAGTATGTTTTTTGTGAGTATCCTTTGATAGTTCTTTAAGAGCCTCTCTCTCTGTCTCTTTCACATCCACGCATGCACACACACAAGAGTAAGTATCGTATCATGCCTGTACTTGGGACGAAGTTGATGTTCTAATTTTGTTTCTTTCTTCCTGTCTGTATAATCTTGAGTAAGCCACCAGAAGGATCTATGTGTCTGACTCCTCATCCTTAAAATCATAGATCATATGTCATCTCGAAGGTTAAGATCTCAACTTCTCCTTCCACAATTTCCAGTAACAGATACCACAAGTTCCTGCCTCAAAGGGGACACACAGGCCACTCTTCTTTGCCTGCTCACAAAACTTCTTTCACCCCAAAGTTCTCGACATCTGCTTGCACAGTGAAAAGTACCACCGGGAAAGACTTTCTGCACAGAGCCACATCCGTGCAGTCCCCCTCTCGACTCTCCGGGTGCTGTGTGTTCCGAAGCAGCACCCCTGGTATCACATGGACCGACTCTGACAGATTTGTTTCTTCATTCGTCATCCCTCCAGATGGCTTTAAAATGAATATAGCATTCAAATAACTACACAGAAGAAATCATCCTATAACCAGTTGATGCATATAAAATGTGTGAAAATCAGATTATACCACTTATTTTTCCACTTAGAATTAGCTTCAAAGGTTTTCATTTTACATAAATGACATAACACGAAAAACAAGCATGTTCCACATGGGCCTAACTGCTGTCCAGTCACTTTTCTGTGGCTTGGAGAAATTTGGGCTAATAGCCTGATTAACTGTACACAATTCCAGAGGGATCCTTTCCAAGTTACCTTAAGATAGCACTGAATTTAAAATGCATATATGTAGACAAGCAAAATACCTGAATAATAACAATAATAGAACAAATAGCAGAGGGTTAATAACTACTGGCTTAATTTAACTTGTTTTCAAACTATGAGTGAATTCAAACTATTTGGATATTTTTCCATAGTGAAGTAATCCATGAACTCTTTGTTTCATAAAGAAAGCTGTATCTGCTGAGACAGAAAACGGCGCTAGAAGTTAGTCATGCAGGTCCTATTCAAATCATTTCAAAACACTTCCATTCCTTTTTGCAAACAAGTTACATAAATCCCACTTTGCAAATAAGGACGTGGCTCTGACTAGTCCACCATGTTTTTAAAATATATCATTTCACTGTAAACATAAGAAGCCACCAACGTGAAAGATTCCCTTCTAGCCACCACTACATCTTGATTTTCCTTTCTTCAAAATCAAACCACATTATGTAAAAGTAGCAATTTTGAGTATGTTAAGGAAACAGCAACATGCATGAGTTTGCCAAAACTTGTGGTGACCAGGTCAAATTATATGAAAGAAGGCAAGAGATTCCTTTGAGAAGTACAGGCTAGCGGTATAAAAGATATAACAGAAATTATATATTGGAAAACAAAAATGCTTTGGTGCAAAATGCCGTGTGACTTACAGCTTTTTCACAAATGTTTAAAATAGTTCATTTGACCCTATACAGTATTCTATGCTGAAATTATATTTATGTAGTAGTTTCAAATTTTAAAAATTATTGGTAATTATAGAAGTAATGCATTAATACATGTATCGTATAAACACAGATATAAAGCTAAAGTTCCATTTGATTCTAACTTCATTTCAAAACTATACATTTTAAAAGGTTTTCTTGTTTGTTTGTTTGTTTTGAGACGGAGTTTCACTCTTGTTGCACAGGCTGGAGTGCAACGGCACAATCTCCGCTCACTACAACCTCCACCTCCCAGGTTCAAGCCATTCTCCTGCCTCAGCCTCCTGAGTAGCTGGAAATACAAGCATCACCAGGCCCGGCTGATTTTTTGTATTTTTAGTAGAGACGGGGTTTCACCGCGTTGGCCAGGCTGGTCTTGAACTCCTGACCCCAGGAGATCCACTCACCTCAGCCTCCCAAAGTGCTGGGATTACAAAGCACGAGCCACTGCACCCAGCCTATAAAAGTTCTTACATGTCTTTGAATCCACATCAAGTATACTGTATTGTTTGGTAGTTTCTTATTTACAGAAACTCACTTCTTGGCCCAGCTTCCAGGCACAGAGTGTCTGTCCTGTGTCTTTCTCTGGCTTCTATGCTGGGGATGCAGCAGTAAGCTGCAGACACAAAGCTCTTGGGATGGAGCTCCCACACTATGGAGGGAAGGTGGTGAACAGCATGTTAAGGATTCCAATCTGAAGTGTAACAGAAGGTCCTAGGCACCATGGAGAAGAACGAAGCAGAGAAAAGGATGAGAAGATGCAGTAGGAAGGTCGAGGATAATGAGAATCTAAAATCTAGTAGCCAGGGAATGCCTCACTGAGAATTGGCATGTGAGCAAAACTCGGTATACTGGAAACGGTGCAGATCTGTGGAAATAGCCTAATAAACTGTTCTCAAACTGCCTTTGCTCTAGGTGCGAAGGTGCAGCAATGCTCCTTTGACCTGCATTTCTACCAGCACCGCCCATGAGTTGCCCCCACCCGTGTCATTTCCTCTGGATGGCCTGAGTCACATCTAGGTCTTAACTCTCAGAATTATAATCAATATCAAATGCTTCCTGAGACTCTTCACTTGATTCCAGTTCTTCTCCTTCTCTATCTTCTTCTTTCCTTACTCCTCCTTTTCTCCTTTTCCTTCTCCTCTTGTTTCCAAGATGTAGTTGGGAATGAGGGTGCAAATGCATTGTGCTATTTCAGGGTCAGTTTGGCTGACAGTTGGGTAGAAAAGGATTCTGATCAGAGTCACCCTGTAATGGGAAGCAGTCCGCTTGTTTTTCCTTCATTTGCTGGGCGAATTTTAAACATAAAAAAGGCACTATGTACAAGGGGAAGGCTGCTCAGACGAATAAAGGGTATGAGTGTCTTTGATCAGAGCTCGCACTGTGATGCATAACCTATCCCTTTCAAGTCCTGTAATATGAGCAAAATGACTTCAGATAGTTATATTAAAAGATATAGATCGAGTTAAATGCAGTGGAAAGAACATGACATAGTAAAAGCTAGACGTTGGTCTCAGCGAACTGGTGCTCCCACTGAAACTGAATATTAACTGCACCTAATATTTTGATCAGTACACTGATCTCTAACTAAGACAAGGGCTCTCTGTGAGGTTCAATTTCCTCAAATGTAAAATAAGGTCACTCCTATACACACTGTCTACTTTCCTTTTCTGCACAGATTTTTTTTATCAGGCGCGAATAAAATAAAATAAAAACTATGAATAGTTGTAATATACTCTGCAGATGACAGGAATTATTACCTATTAAATATTAAAAATTCCAGAACCTCATGTGCAGTCTACAAACCTGTGACTACTTAAAGCATGAAAAGCAGACACAGGTGTATAGATCGGTGTACAAAATAGTACTGAAGATATGACATCTCTATCCTCGTCTGAAACAGAAGGAAATCAAATGTGCACCAAGGCTTACTGAATTGCTACAATGTTGGAGGGTATAAGAATTCCAGAGCTACAATCTCATACTGATGATTCAAGGTTTTCCTTCTACAGGGTCTGATTAAAGTTAAGGAGAGAAGACAAAACCCACCAGACCTCCAAGACTCATTAGAATGACAATGAAATTACTATTTTCAGTTAAAAGAAATGAATTTCTAGCTAACACTGTATACAAGTTAACGCAGCAAAATGTAATTCTAATCTCTTCGGTCCTCCAGCACTGCTTTTAAAAAAATGGAAAAGAATAACCATTCATTTCATGCTAGCCACTCAGGACTAAAGGATGAACTGACTGGCTAATGAAAACACACATTGTAACTCTCAGCAATTTGGAAACAAAATGCTACAGATACAACAATGCTACAGATACACCAATGCTACAGATACAACAATGCTACAGATACACCAATGCTACAGATACAACAATGCTACAGATACACCAACCATCAGATGCAACCTTGTCCCTGCAGCCTAACAGCTTCTGATTTCATTGCTGTATCAATTAAAAACAGAATAGACAAGGAGGAATTCTTCCTGTAACTAGCAATGCATTTCAAACAAATGCTTTGCTTTTGCAACCGAGGAGTCTAACTTTCCAGGTTAGGATTGAGTGGTTTTTGTTTTGTTTTATTTACTTTTTTTTTTTTAACAAAAGCTTTTTTTCCTTTGTCAGACCAATATAAAAGTGAAGTATGAATAAGCTTCATTTCTGTGAAGTTGATTATTTGTCTGGTAGTATAAAGTACATCACAGGTTACATCTTGAAGAAGCTGAAGAAACACTGTTTTCTTCTGACTAGACAACAGGGAACTCATAAGTAAATATGCTCAGTGAATAAGCACATTGATTTCTCTTTCCTTTTAATTTTTTTTGTCTTGTATTTTCAGCTTCTTTTCAGGCAGGTGAAAAGTGTGGAGAAAATAGTGCCATGAAACGGGATCCCTTTCCCTTTTAAAAAAATGTTAATGCTCTCGTTGAAAGTCCTGATGCATGTTTCAATCTAATGCTATCCTCAGCTGCAATTTCAAGTATCCTAGCAAAAGCAGCGATACAGAAGAAATGATGGCTGGCAGGATATACCGATTTGTCTTCCGGTCTCCTCTCATATTTGACCTGTACTTTACAGGGGTCTATCAGAGGGATCACTGCCCAGCTATTGTGTTTACTTCCAATCACTCTCTTAGTAAAATAATTATTCCAGACTTGGCACTGGTACCAAAACAGAGATATAGACCAATGGAACAGAACAGAGTCCTCAGAAATAATACCACACATCTACAGCCATCTGATCTTTGACAAACCTGAGAGAAACAAGAAATGGGGAAAGGATTCCCTATTTAATAAATGGTGCTGGGAAAATTGGCTAGCCATAAGTAGAAAGCTGAAACTGGATCCTTTCCTTACTCCTTATACGAAAATTAATTCAAGATGGATTAGAGACTTAAATGTTAGACCTAATACCATAAAAACCCTAGAAGAAAACCTAGGTGGTACCATTCAGGACATAGGCATGGGCAAGGACTTCATGTCTAAAACACCAAAAGCAACGGCAGCAAAAGCCAAAATTGACAAATGGGATCTGATTAAACTAAAGAGCTTCTGCACAGCAAAAGAAACTACCATCAGAGTGAACAGGCAACCTACAGAATGGGAGAAAATTTTTGCAATCTACTCATCTGACAAAGGGCTAATATCCAGAATCTACAAAGAACTCAAACAAATTTACAAGAAAAAAACAAACAACCCCATCAAAAAGTGGGCAAAGGATATGAACAGACATTTCTCAAAAGAAGACATTCATACAGCCAACAGACACATGAAAAAATGCTCATCATCACTGGCCATCAGAGAAATGCAAATCAAAACCACAATGAGATACCATCTCACACCAGTTAGAATGGCAATCATTCAAAAGTCAGGAAACAACAGGTGCTGGAGAGGATGTGGAGAAATAGGAACACTTTTACACTGTTGGTGGGATTGTAAACTAGTTCAACCATTATGGAAAACAGTATGGCGATTCCTCAAGGATCTAGATCTAGATGTACCATATGACCCAGCCATCCCACTACTGGGTATATACCCAAAGGATTATAAATCATGCTGCTATAAAGACACATGCACACGTATGTTTACTGCGGCACTATTCACAATAGCAAAGTCTTGGAATCAACCCAAATGTCCATCTGTGACAGACTGGATTAAGAAAATGTGGCACATATACACCATGGAATATTATGCAGCCATAAAAAAGGATGAGTTTGCGTCCTTTGTAGGGACATGGATGCAGCTGGAAACCATCATTCTTAGCAAACTATCACAAGAAGAGAAAACCAAACACCGCACGTTCTCACTCATAGGTGGGAACTGAACAATGACATCACTTGGACTCAGGAAGGGGAACATCACACACCAGGGCCTATCAGGGGGAGGGGGGAGGGGGGCGGGATTGCATTGGGAGTTATACCTGATATAAATGACGAATTGATGGGTGCTGACGAGTTGATGGGTGCAGCACACCAACATGGCACAAGTATACGTATGTAACAAACCTGCACATTATGCACATGTACCCTAGAACTAAAAGTATAATAATAAAAACAAAAAAAATAATTATTCCAGATTCCCTTGCTTCCTTCTACAAATAAAAATTCTCCCTCTCTCTTTCCCTCATACACACACATCTATCTCACAAATATATATACACACACACACACACACATATACATATATATATACATATATGTGTATATCATAATCTGTAAGTATTCCTTAAAAGCAAAAGAATACAATAAGAATATCTTAGTGGTACATCATCGGTGGACTACTACTATATAATTACTTATTCAAAATCTCAGCAATGATTCTGTTGAACTGACTTCAGTTACCTATAGACCGAACAAACGCTGATATATGTGAATCCTACCCCTATGTCACTGACTCTGGAGGGGTTGGCGGATATCACTTCTGGTTAGTAATTCCTCCTTCTTCCTCCTTCCCTTTTTACCCAATCTTTTGGCACTGATGTGCATCACTGACAACTTCAGACTGAGTAAGCTTCCTCCTTCAGATTGTTATTTAAAGTTCAAATTTCATTATTAGTTAAAAAAAAAAAAAAAAGAAAAAGAAAAGGAAAAAAGATAACAAAGAAAAAGATTGGGTGGCACAGACAATTAAATCATTACTCATCAATGCCAAAATTCTAGGTTCTTTGTTCTTTGTCATAGACAGATGAGTGTGCGAGTGTCAATCCAATCTTCCCTCCCTGTTTTACTTAGAACTGGGCCACTTTTGGACCTATTCAGCAATTCTGAATCATGAGCTCATGTCATTTCTAAAGCCAAGTCCTCATCCTTTGACTCATCAATTATCATGTACTTTTACTCATATTCTCCCTATCACTTTTTAAAGATGCAAATTATGTCTACTTTCCAGTCATCGTCATGTTTTTACCAAAGCTTTTAGCTACCGTTGTTTCTGCCACCTACGCACTTTTCGTGGATTTACAGCAAGAAACTTCCAAATAATTCCTGGTGTCATGGACTGCGTGGTTTCCCATTGCTGCCCTAATCTGCTCTTCTCACTTCAAACCTCGTCTTCCTAAAATGAGTCAAGGATGGACTCTGATGTTGTTGAACGCATTTAACAAAATCTGGAACCATCTTCTCCTGTTTCTGGTGAACATTTGCCTGTAATTTTGTCTCAGGTTATTTTCTTTTTCTGCAAGTCTAGCTACAGCTTTCACTGGCCCCTAGGTTCTGCCATTCAAATCGATCACAGGCTATAATAAAGTGTTTCCAATTATGAGGCTTTTGCCAACAAACGAGGTTCAAAGCATAGTGACAGTCTGACTGTAAGGCAAGCGAGAAGCAGGGCAACGAGAAACAGAAAAAAGGGGAGCGAGTGAGACTTGAACGAGCCAGGGAAGTCCAGGTCAAACATGCACTTGTGAGAGACCAACTCTGCACACAGAACAACCTTAGTTCTTCAATTTTGGCTGCTCTGACTCCTGCTACGGGTAAACACGACAAACTGCTTTAGCGACAAGGTATGAATCTGACACATGGGCGAACAGAATGGGGCTCATGAGCTTCTGTCATGGTTGTAAAGGGAGCCTCTTAGATTTCCTCATGTTGGCTGCAAGATGTTAAAATCAGCAAGTCATAAAGAATGACAAATTTCCAGGGAATACACTGAATGTCACGCCTTGCCAAACACATCAAAGGAATTTGTTTTTGCCAGGAAGACTCTGGTGGCTCCCTGCAATGACTCAGCTCATTTATTTAAAATCGTAAAGTGGTATTTTCATAGCTTGTAGGTCACCGACCTGCCAGCCTTGTAATTTACACTGCTGGAGAACAAGCCGACATCGCTCTGCAGCCGAATGTTCCTTCTTCTCACGCAGGAACGTATCAGCCAGCGGCTTATACCTGTGAAAAGCAGCAGAGACAGAAAGCAATGACTGCATTTGCCAAGCATATAATCACATTCAACAGGGCTGTCTTTGTTACATCGTTTCCCAAGTTTCCCCGTCTTTCTTTATCCCAGGAATACCCAAATACCTGTTCACTGTGCATTTACTAGGGAACTGGAAATAATCCTTATCTTTTACAAGGGAAATCGTTTTTACAATGCATCAAATATATTTTTCAGTCCTCTAATATATGTTTAGCACTGTCATGGAGCAATTCAAACCATTTAACCAAAGGAAATTTGAAGGGAATGAAAATATGAAAATTAATCCATTAGCCATTTTTAAACATTTGGCATGCTCCTTAAAAACATACCCTTTAAGAAATCTGAGCATTCTTTATGGCCACTTAAGAGTGAATTCAGATGTAACTAGAGTCTATAATAATGGAATACCAAAACGTTCATTCAGAATACTTATTTGAGAGATAGAATCGCTTCTTCCCCATATATTAGATACTGAATATTTAAAATATTCTGGGACATTTTTATTTTGTAAAGTATCAGTGGCCAATTGACTTCCATTCCTTAGCTGAAATTCATGGCAATATAATAGTTTCCTATAGGTTTTTCAAAAATGACTTCTAAAATTGTATCACTCACTTAAAAAAATCCATGGAAAATTCCCTTTGTACTTACAGTGGTTAACCTGAGATATAGGCAAGGCTACAATGGAGGAGGAGGAAGAGGAGAAAACCAAAAAGGAAATGAGCAAAGATACACGCACTTGTATCCTGTTGCCTTCTGTGTTTACGATTCTCATGTTGGGCTGTTCTGCAAGCTGAAGGAAACGCAATGCCAAAGCTGAAGTCATCAGTTTTCTGTTATTTTCTGTGTAATACCTTAGTGCTTCATCTAAAGTTCACTGCAGTAAATTTGGGACCTGCTAAAATGAGTTTACTCCGTTTCCTTAGTGCAATTAAGGGAGGGAGTGTTTTGCCTACACATCTTTATTTACTTGCTTTCCTTGGAGAAAGCAGTGGGAGTATGGGACATATCCCATGGACAGCCATACAGGAATCACATGTGTGTCTTATTTCGGCAGGTACTGTGGGTAAACGAGGGCTCACATGTGCGGCAGTGCAGTCTGGTGTGTAACACAGGCTGGGAAACACACCTGCCACGGACAGAATGTATATCAAAATCCCTGCGTTCAAATCCTAACCCCCAATATGATGGTACTAAGAGGTGGGGCCTTTGATAGGTGATTGAGTTATGAGGGTGGAGCTTTCACGAATGGGATTAGCGCACTTAGAGGAGGCTGAAGAGAACAGGCTTGGTCCTTTCTAGTAGGTCAGTGTAAATGCAAATGTGGTTTTCACATTGTTGAAATTTGCCATTTGATATTGGAATACATTCTTAAATAAATGTGGTTATGTTATACATCATGTTAGTGTGCATTTCTTGCTTTACTTTTTTTGCTAATGACTTATTACTTGCTGTTTATATTTATTTTAGACTATGAGAATAATGTTAGATAAAAAGCAAATTTCCGGGCATGGTGGCGGGTGCCTGTAGTCCCAGCTACTCGGGAGGCAGAGGCAGGAGAATGGCGTGAACCCAGGAGGCAGAGCTTGCAGTGAGCCGAGATGGCACCACTGCACTCCAGCGTGGGCAACAGAGCAGACTCTGTCTCAAAAACAAAAAGCAAATTCGAGCAATTTTCTTATTTAGGTTCAAAATGGGTCGTAAAAGAGTGGAGACAACTCACAACATCAACAATGCATTTGGCCCAGGAGCTGCTAATGAACATACAGTGCAGTGTGGTTCAAGAAGTTTTGCTAAAGAGACGAGAGCCTTGAAGATGAGGAGTGTAGTGGTTGACCAATGGAAGCTGACAATGACCAACTGAGAGCAATCCTCCAAGCTGATCGTCTTACAACTACATGAGAAGTTGCCAAAGACCTCAAGGTCGAACATTCTAAGGTTGTTTGACATTTGAAGCAAATTGGGAAGGTGACAAAGCTCAATAAGTGGGTGACTCATGAGCTAACTGAGAATCAAAAAAAAATGTTGTTTCAAAGTACTCTTATTCTATGCACAACCATGAACCATTTCTTGATCAGATTATGATGCATGACGAAAGTGGATTTTATATGACAACCAGCGATGACCAGCTCAGTGGCTGGACCAAGAAGAAGCTCCAAAGCACTTCCCAAAGCCAAACTTGCACCGAAAAACAGGTCACGTCACTGTCTGGTGGTCTGCTGCCGGTTTGATCCACTACAGCTTTCTGAATCCCAGCGAAACCATTACATCTGAGAAGTATGCTCAGCAAATAGATGAGATGCACCAAAAACTGCAACACCTGCAGCTGGCAGTGGTCAACAGTAAGGGCCCTATTCTTCTCCACCACAGCGCCTGGCTGCACGTCACACAACCAAAAGTGGAAAGACGGGCTACGAAGTTTTGCCTCATCCACCATATTCACCTGACCTCTCGCCAACCACCTACCACTTCTCCAAGCATCTCAACAACTTTTTGCAGGGAAAATGCTTCCGCAAGTGGTGGGATGCAGAAAATGCTATCCAAGAGTTTGTCGATTCTTAAAGCACAGAATTTTACACTACAGGGATAAACAAAACTTACTTCGCAATGGCAAGAATGTGTTGATTGTAATGGTTCCTATTTTGATTAATAAAGATGTGTTTGAGTCTAGTTATAATGACTTAATGTTCACGGCTCGAAACTGCAATTACTTTTGCACTAACCTAACACCATGTGAGAACACCGTTCATAGAGAGAACAAGAAGGCTCTCTCCAAACCAGGAAGTGAGCTTCCACTGAATACTGAATTTGCTGACAACTTTATCTTGGACTTCCCACCCTCCCGGACTATGAGAACTTTCTGTTGCTCATCCAGGACTATGAGCACTTTCTGTGTTGCTCATGAGCCACCCAGTCTATTATAATTTGGGACAGCAGCTTGAACTGACAAAGACAGTACCCAGTTACCATCTCAGCTGAAGACATTTCTTATTTCCTTTCTTAAATCTTCAGCATTCTCACTGAAAAGTCAGTGTATGACTTTTCCTGGATTGAGAATCCTCATAATCTTGCTAGCCATAAACCAGAATGAATTTATCCGTATCAGCAACCACCCTTCCTTCTCACAGATAGATTTTTGCTCGTGTATCAAACTTAGTGCATAGGAAAGCATAAAAATACAAAAAATGGTAAGTAACAGAGACTGAGACTGAAGTAACTGACACTGAAATTGCAGTGCCAGAGGCAAGGATATGAAAAAGGTGGCTCATCATTTTGCTCACACTAAATGGACTACAGTGATTTGTTGATGGGTGATGTACTCAGGAATTGTTTTGCTTTTGATAGGTGACAAGAATGTGATTTCTTACATGCCATGTACTAAAGTTGGTAGCTGTGTGTTTTATTTTACTTTATTAATTTTTATTGGGGTTTCTGCAGAAGAATAAAGGGAATTTCCCCTGTATAACAGGGCAGGGCAAATGGGTATGACGTGGGATATGTAGAGGGTTGGGAAACAGGAGTAAGCTGTGCAACGGACAGTGAATGTGGACCACCCAGAAGGCTATGGGCATCCCCTAATGATTCTCTCACATGCTATCAGTACCTTTTTTTTTTTTTTTTTTTTTGCAGAGTTTCATTCTTGTCATGCAGGCTGGAGTGCATTCTTGTCATGCAGGCTGGAGAGCTATCTCTGCTCACTGCAACCTCTGCCTCCTGGGTTCAAGCGATTGTCCTACCTCAGCCTCCCAAGTAGCTGAGATTAAAGCACCTGCCACCACGCCCGACCAATTTTTGTATTTTCAGTAGAGACAGGGTTTCACCATGTTGGCCAGGCTGGTCTCTAACTACTGACCTCAGGTGATGCACCTGCCTTGGCCTCTCAAAGTGCTGGGATTATAGGTGTGAGCCACCGTGCCCAGCTGACATTAGTACCTCTTATGAGCAAACATGGGTTAGGTTTGATAATGTCTGAGTGGTTACAAGGTGACAAGTGATATAATTGTACAATGTGTTCAAACAGGAAAGAAACTGAATTGGGAATCTGAAAACTGAGATTTAGGTTCCCACTTTGTAACCAGTTTGCTATAATGCCCTTGGCAAGTCACCTAACAAGCAATGCTCTGCCCTCCCTCTGAACTGTCTGTTTGCATTTCTCCAGACGAGACATAAATTCTATTCTGTGTTACAAACTCTGACCTCTCCTCAAAGTGTGTGAGTTCACCCAGAGTGAGGGGATATCTTTGTACATTTTATGGTGTCTCCTAGCTTGCCTTTGAATGTAGCAAGTTTAAATAATTGACAGCCAAGACATGGGGCTGTGGAGCAGGAGATGGTAAGTTGCATTTCTTGAACCCTAAATGAATACAAAGGGCTTTTCATATCACCTCACATCCTCCTCACAGATGCAGGCCTGGATGACAATCATCTTTAGATAGTGAGACAGATAATGGTTGTAGACATTCATTCACTTACCCAAGTTCGCAAGGATGCTGTTATGGGCTGAACTGTGTCCCCCCGTGCAAGATAAGTGAACGTGATGTTTAGGGTCTTTGTAGAGTATTCAAGTTAAGACGAGATCATTAGGGTGGGGCCTAATCCAATATGACTCATATCCTGAAAAGAAGAGGGAAACGCCACGGGAGACACACAGCAAAGGGCCACATGATGCATGCAGAGGTGTCAGTGACACAGCTGCAAGTCAGGGAACACTGAGGACCTATGGCCGCCACCAGAGACAAGGAAGAGGCCAGGGCAAATGCCACCCAGAGTTTCAGAGGAAGCCCTCCTGACAACTCAGTGTTGAACTTCTCACTTCCAGAGGTGGATGAGGAAAGGTCTATTGCTTTAAGCCATGGAGTTTGTGGTACCTGCTTATGGCAGTGCTGGGAAGCTGATAAAGATGAGGAAAGTGGCTGAGCTGGAATTGAACCCAGGACAATCGAACTCCAGGGCCAAGCTCTTCACCACCATTGCTACAGTTTTAATGACAACTAGTAAGTCCTAACCCCGGATGGTTCTAGAGTGGAAAAGGATAAGATTTACCCTTAAAAATTGAAAAATTAAAACTCAACAGTAACCACCATGATATTGGACATGTAGGAATAAGAAGTCTTGGTTTGCGGCTGGGCGTGGTGGCTCATGCCTGTAATCCCAGTACTTTGGGAGGCCGAGGCGGGTGGATCACGAGGTCAGGAGATCGACACCATCCTGGATAACACAGTGAAACACTGTCTCCACTAAAAATACAAAAAAAATAGCTGGGCGTCGTGGCAGGTGCCTGTAGTCCCAGCTACTCAGGAGGCTGAGGCAGGAGAATGGCGTGAACTCGGGAGGCGGAGCTTGCAGTGAGCCGAGATCGTGCTACTGCACTCCAGCCTGGGCGACAGAGTGAGAATCTGTCTCAAAAAAAAAAAAAAAGGTCTTCATTTGCTGGCCTTCAGTGCCTGGAAGCTCTTTAATAGTGAACTCATTCATGCCCTAGGGAAAGCCATGTGTTTCTAACATTTAGCCAGAGTAATACACTGAAATGAAATCACTCTTTTTTTTATTCTCTCTCATAATTGTCTCATTCTGGAACTTTGTTAATTATAACCAAGAATTTAATTGATATAATTCAAGCATCTGAATATAGTATTAACAAGTCAGAATGAAAAATAATGCACCTGATGCTTTTTTCTCATTTTATATTGTTCTTTTGACACTTAAAATGGTATGATTCTGACATGTCAACTAAACAAAAAGATCACCTGAGACAGGATGAGATACTCTATGTAAAACATCTTGTCTTTTGGAATGTGAGTGTTTTCTATAGGTGGTGTCACCGGATAGAAAGACTGGGTCACATTCCATTCCTGAGTTAAAACACATTCCCCCATTAACTTTGCTCTGAGGCCATATGGTTCACGAGCCTGGAGCAGGACGTTAGTCGTGAGCACAGGAGCAGCTGGAGAGGGACTTGTCTACTCTCACTCCCCACACTGTCCCAGCATCTGTCATCCAAGACAGACAGGTCACCTCAATCCACTGAAGACACCTATATTTAGGCTTCACTTCCTCTGTGTCTGAGGCAAACCAATGGACTGTAAAAAGTAAACATGAACCTTTCCAGCCAGCCTGCTCTTTCTGCCTTATCCTGGTTTGGGATGAGGGGAACAACTGTTATCTAGTTTCATATCTGGAATCGGAGTTTGTGGTTCACTTGCTCAGGATCAATCATCGATTCACCAGCACTGACTGAGCACCATGTCTGTGCTGGGGATGCTCCCAGGTGCTGGGATCTAGCAGGGAATAAGCAGCCAAAGCCCTTTATGGTAGTAGGGGTAGAATTAAAAAGTAACCTTGGAACTAACCCAAATGCCCATCAATGACAGACTGGATAAAGAAAATGTGGCACATATACACCACGGAATACTACGCAGCCATAACAAAAGGATGAGTTCATGTCCTTTGCAGGGACATGGATGAAGCTGGAAACTGTCATTCTCAGCAAACTAACACAGGGACAGAAAACCAAACATTGCAAGTTCTCACTCCTAAGTAGGAGTTGAACAATGAGAACACACTGGGCCTGTCGAGGCGTGGGGAGTTAGGGGAGGGATAGCATTAGGAGAAATATCTAATGTAGACGATGGGTTGATGGGTGCAGCAAACCACCATGGCATGTGTATACCTATGTAACAAACCTGCACGTTCTGCACATGTATCCCAGAACTTAAAGTATAATAATAATAAAGAAAAGTAAATAAGGGCCGGTCACAGTAGCTCATGCCTGTTGTCCCAGCACCTTGGGAGGCTAAGGCAGGAGGATGGCTTGAGGCCAAGAGTATGAGACCAATCTGAGGAGCACAGCAAGACCCCATCTCTACAAAAAATTTTAAAAATTAAGCAGACATGGTGGTGCAAACCTTTAGTGCCAGCTACTCAGGAGGCTGAGGCAGGAGGATGGACTGAGCCCAGGAAGTTGAGGTTGCAGTGAGCTATGATCACACCATTGCACTCCAGCCTGGATGACAGAGACCCCAACTCTTAATAAGGAAGTGTGTCAAATACAATGAGAGATGTGGAGAAAGATAAAGCAGGAAGGCTTTCCCTGTGAGCAGACACCTGACAGTGAGGGAGGAAGCTGTGGCTTCTCTGGGGGAACTGTAGTCCTGGCGGAGTGGGGGTGGTGCATGGCCGCTCTGGGAATATCAAGGAGTTGAGTGTGGCTGGAGAAGAGGAAGGGAGAGGAGAGCTGTAGGAGATGAGTTTAGAAAGGTCAGTGCAATGGGGTAAGGATCAGAATCCTGCAGGTGACCATCAGGACCTCGGCTCAGACTCCGATTCCCGGGTGTGAGGTTTCAGCACACTCTGTTCCTCGACTTTGAAGAAAAGCATCATTGATACTGTGAGGCTGAGTGGGCCTGGAGAGGGGCAGGAAAGAGCCAGGGCTGCCATCTGGAAGCCCTTCCTATAGTCCAGGTGACAGGCACTGGTCCAAGGCAATGGCGACAGAAGAGGTAAAAACGCGCTGGGCTCTCTGTGTCTTTGGGTAGCCCCAGCAGGATTTTCTGGTGAATGGATCAACGTGGCTATGACAGGAAGAGAGGATGATATCAAGGTTTTTGACCTAATAAACTGGAGGCTGTGGCTGACGTTTCCTGCAGTGTAGTAGACAGGGAAGAGCATTTATTCTCCAGACTAATGTTATTTAACAGGAGGGAAATACTGAGACTGAGGAGAAGCGAAAAAGAGAAATTCGGGTGGAGCTCTGTAAGGAGACATTGACCGAACATCAGCCAGTCCCCCACACTAGATTTATTACCTTCCTGGTTGCCAATGACTCATCTGTGGCTGGTTTCTTTACTGCCATACACCTCTGTCTGAGTGGACAGGGCAGTACTGAGCATTCGGGAAACGGATGCAGCTTCTGTGATGGTGCAGAGTGCTCATGACCTCATGGGGTTCCAACCTCAAGCTGTGTTATGTTAGACGTTCCATTTGCCCCACTTTTCTTGTGATGGGTTTCTGACCACTTTCAACTTCCCCTTCTTCTTGTTAGTCTGCATCCTAAGTTGCCAGTGTATACTAAGTGTGGGGTTTCAAAAAAGTTCTGTCATAGTTAAATGAAAATGTATCTAACATGAGCCTCATTCGTCAAGTACATTCTCAACATCAAGGATTCAAGCATAAAAACATGCTTCCATACATTCATGTATTGTGACTATAACGCTACAAAAAAAAAAAAAAATCATAGTATCTTACAAAATTGTAAGTGAAAGAGCCACATCACAGATCGTCTTCATTTTGGAGTCTATATTTTTGCAAGGACAGGCTGAAATTGAAAAGGCAGAGAAAATCTAACTAGTAAAAGGTGTAAAGAACTCAAGGAAAGTGATGAAATAGTGTTTCTCTCTTCAAAAGTGATCGTTCCTTCCAGTATAAAGGGGAACTTTGACATCCTGTGTATCACGGACCTAGAGATAAAAATAGCTTATGCAGTCACCACAGGATTCAGATTAAACACGGTGACTTTTTTTTTTTAACTTTCATTTTAGATTTGGGGGTACATGTGAAGGTTTGTTACACAGGTAAACATGTGTCATGGGGTTTGTTGTACATATTATTTCATCACCCAGCTATTAACCCCAGTACCCAATAGTCATCTTTTCTGTTCCTCTCCCTCTCCCTACCCTCCTCCCTTAAGTAGGCCTCAGTGTCTGTGGTTCCCTTCTCTGTGTTCATGAGTTCTTACCATTTAACTCCTACTTCTAAGTGAGAACATGCAGTATTTGGTTTTCTGTTCCTCTGTTGGTTTGCTAAGGATAATGGCTTCCAGCTCCATCCATGTTCCACAAATGACATTATCTCATTCTTTTTTACAGCTGCATAGTACTCCATGGTATATATGTACCACATTTTCTTTATTCAATCTGTCACTGATGGGCATTTAGGTTGATTTTGAAACACAGTGAATTTTAATTGACTACTTCAAAAAAGACTATCAGGAAGTAGGAGAATCATTTTCTCAGAAAATACAATGTATGTTTATCAAGCTAATGTTTATTAACCTCAGATGCAGTTTCTCTGAAAATATCTCTGTTAAATACCGGTTTTACCACTTTGTTCTCAAGGATAATTTTGTTATGAAAGTAAAACTTATGTTGTTTCAGTCTGAAACTCCTTAGAAATTTAATTCTATTAGAGAAGTACTTATTGAACACTTACTACGAGCAACATATTCTGCCAAGAAATGCCAAGATCACTAGGCTGTGTAAAGCAATGTTCTAATTTTACTGCACATGGTCAAATATAAAGCAAGACTTTTTTGGACCAAAATTATACCTCAGAAAAGATGTGGTTTTCTTATTTCAAGAAATCATACTATTTATCTTATGATGGTTATATTCCAATTACTTTATTGTAAAAAACAAAATAATATTTGGAGAGAACCATTAACCTCCTGCTCTTCTAGAAAGACTGAATAATCAATAAAAAGAGAAAAACTGAAGGAGAAAAATTGAATGTCGTAGGAGCTACCTATTGGAGGGTTGACAGAGAAAGAGAGTGGTGAAGGGGAAGAGAAAGGAGAAGCAGGAAAGAAAGGACTGGATGGGAGCCGTCCAATTTCGGAGGAGCCAAGGGAAGGCAAAGTTGGAAATGTGGTCTGCAGTGCTGAACGCTGCAGAGGAAGAGAAGGAGATGCACACTGAGGGGGCTGTGGGATTTGGTGACTGTGGCGTCAATGGCAACGTCAGACATGGGAGAAAGTAGATTACGATGGCATCAAGACACTAGCAGCTGGTGGTTCTTAACATCAATCAAAGAAAAGACCAATAGCTGGAGGGTGGGATAGAATCAATGAGTGCTTTTTGTTTTTCAGAGGCAAGGAAAAACTGATTAAGCTTGCAGGCAGCAACATTTGTAGAAATACACACAATGTCTACATGCTATTCATATTTATTTTTGTATATTTCCATTTTCCACCAGATTATCTTATTTAGAAATTTTAGCTCTCATAGAATGAGGATGTACTTTCTTCCAGACCCACTCCTGGGCATTTTCCCTGGGGCACTGCATGGTGTCCATACCTGCCATGCACACCACAAACGTGGCTGTCTGCCCATGGCTACATATGGATGCATTTTCCCCATTCTATGAACTTATATTCATATTCCTGCTTTCACAGTAAACACAGAGCAGGTGCGGAAGGGTGATTTTCAAGCTATTTGGGGCTAATTTCCAGCATTCAGAAGGCTGCATGGTGGGTTGAACATAACAGCTGCCTAGCAACAAGACTGACATACATCATGAAAACAGAGAGAAGTATGAAGAAAAAGGAGCACAAGTGGGCTTGAGAGAGAGATAAAACCTGCTTCAATGTGGAGAGCCGGAAAGGATAAGAAAGAGAAATGGGACGGGGAGAGGTGGGGATTGCAGAAATGCTTTTCCCCTAAGGAGGGAGGACTAGTTATTTTTTCTTTTAAGGAAAAGGATATGAAAGCAGAGACAAAGTTGTCAAAAACGTTCTAGTTCACACAGAAATCGATTTTGTTCTCTATACGTGCACATTTTTTTCCTCCTTCCCATGACTCTGACAGGAAATATCCCACCTATCATTGCAGTTTAGTTCTGTTTGTCCTGCTGTGGGTCTCCTCTGCTGCCCTGCAGCCTCCGCACACCCACACTGCACGGCAGGGCCCCCTTTCACCATGCACCCCGCCCACCCCTTCTTGCCTTCTGCCCCTTCCTGAGGGTCCTCTGCATCAGGACCAGTCACGTCACCTCCCATCTGCCCACAATCCCTGGCACTTGCCGTGCCCTTGAACTGGAGCCTGTCAGCAGACATGTGGACTCACAGCCGTAGAGCTCACCAGTCCTCTCCCTCAGTTCCCATGACTCTGCCCTGCATATTTACAAGAAAGATGGAAAGGGGACTTCAACTGTATCTTGTGATGGCTTTTGCACCTCCTGAGTGCTGAGGCTTCAAATTTGGTCTTGAGTTTATTTTCACATCTACAGGGACCCATATGAGGCTTCTCAGTTCTCACCATGGTCTGCACATGGCTCTGCTAAGGAAGGAAGAAGTCTTTGTGTTATCGCCACGACAATTCCAGGGCTACTGCTTCTGGGGCTGGCCAACACAGATTTCCCTTCTACTTCCGAACTGGGGAGAACAGGCTGCTATTATCTTTTAGAAACACAGATGCACCATTCGAACAAAGACATTGTGACACTTCACATTGCTGCAAATGTCTTTCCTGTGCAATTCTTGGCTCAAGAGCCTCCCTGGAACCTTAGAGAAGGGCTGCCCCACAGCCCCAGGACGTCTCTCTTGCAGTCTAGGGGACTGGTATAGTAAGGGACTTCCCAGAATTCTACATGCAACTCTCTGCAGTTTAAAATGGAGCGTGAGGGAAAAACAGAAGGGAGGGGGGAACAGGGAAACGGGAAAACAAAGGAAGATTTATAGAGTGGCCATAAATTCCAGGTGTGATAAAAGACGATTCCACATCATCACTGACTTCTTACAACAACTCCAGAATGACATTTTAAGACATTATGTCATAAGACAGTCAGTTTATTGCAAAGCTAGCATCTTAATCTGGACTGTAGGATCTTGAATCAAATGTAGTTTCTAAATCAATATGGGAGATGGGATGACAGACGTTCATCCCTATTGTTTTTGTGTTTGAAAGGATAAAGGCAACCAACATACAGAATAATGTATAAATGAAGCATTTTAGTAATACAGAAAACAGCCAGTTGCGGTGGCTCATGCCTGTAATGCCAGCACTTTGGGAGGCTGAGGTAGGCGGATCACTTGAGGTCAGGAATTCGAGACCAGCTTGGCCAAAAATGGCGAAACCCCGTCTCTACTGAAAATACAAAAATTAGCTGGGCATGGTGGCGGGCACCTGTAATTGCAGCTACTTAGGAGGCTGAGGCAGGAGAATGGCTGGAACCCAGGAGGTGGAAGCTGCAGTGAGTCAAGATCACGCCACTGCACTTCAGACTGGGGGACAGGGCGAGACTCCATCTCAAATAATAATAGTAATAATAATACAGAAAACAAAAAAGGCAAGACTATGCTATTCCCTTAAATTCTACGATTGCTTTTGCCTTAAATTCCAAGTCTTCTAAGTCAGGGTCATATTCCCTCTCTCCCCAAACGTCTCTCGTGGTGGTGGTGGTTGTTTTTGTTACTAGTATTTTAATGACCTCATGGTCATATTTATTAGGAATTAATCTCTTAAGATTCTAAAACAGCATCTGAAAGGAGACTCAGTTTTTGATTTTCACAATGCTCTTGGCAGAAACCCAGAGGAAGGGAAAGGAGCGGCCTGGAGGAGTGAGGGGCCCACAAGACCACCTGAGGCCCTCGGCAGGGCTGTTCACCATCCTCTGGAAATGACCAGGCTGCTGTGGCCTCTCCTCCTCTGTGTGGTTCTGTCTAAAGGCACTGTGTCTTCTCCCGCGATGTGGAAGAGCAGCCCATGACGGTGCCGCGCGTGAAGGACTGCGGCCCGCTGAGCTCCCTTCACTGCCACCGCCGCCTCTCAAGCACCGCACCCGCAACACCGCCTTAATCCCAGGGATTCATTCATGTACTTTATGTAATTAAGCCAGGGGGTCTCTCCTCCCAGACAACATGGGAGCTGAATAATAAAAAAGAATGCTGAATTATACTTCAGCTCTTGGGATTAGGCAATACCAGAAAGCAGATAAAAAATGAATTCAGAGCACCTGCTAAGAATTTACATGACAATACTCTCAAGTTCTCTTACTCAAAGCTGGTCCCACCATTTCATTTTAATTGTGCCATATAACAACACTGTATTTATTCAATAAATGGATGAAAGTGAAACACTAAATTAGAAATGTCTCAGCGTGAAACATACAGCAAGCTCCATTTCCTGCGCGGCCTTTCCCACACGTAATGTTTATTTTAGCCAGGTTTGTACTTGCTTCCCATACAGCCCTAGGATATTTTTCTATGCAGACTCCCCACCCGTGCATATCTAATACTCAGAACCATCCACCAAAGGGAACATTTAATTTAAAACTGTGCCCTCTTGGAGAACCCAGACTGCGATGGAGCTGAAATAATGGTCGCAGGCAGAGGAACCAACCACACTGTTCTCTGATTTGATCACACATGCTCAGGAGGACACTCAGCCCAGCCTGTTCCGCACATTCAAATCGATATCTTTATCCTTCATGCATTTCATAATTCACTGGCTGAGCCATGGCTTGTATTTATCAGGTACAAGAACAGCTTGTTTCATTAAACTGAAAAGAACAGATGTTCATTTGTTGTTTAAGCCTAAATAAAAGACCTGTTTAGGCTCTGAGGTTTAAGTAAAATTATCCCATTCCTAAAGCAATTTGCTCCTTAATCAAATATTCTCCAAGGTCAGTCTGACCTCCTATCTTTCAGGAGGGACAGAAAACTAAACAGGTAGATTTAGTTGTTAGAGATATTTGTTTTTCCAGTGTTTTTCTCCTCTTACTGAAGAGAGAAGGCTATACTTGAAAATGGCAAAAAAGCATTGTGGAGTTGTTTGTTGGAGACAGAGTCACACTTTTGTCGCCCAGGCTGGAGTGCGGTAGAACACTGCACTCTCGGCTCACTGCAACCTCCACCTCCCCGGTTCAAGCGATTCTCCCGCCTCAGCCTCCCAAGTAGCTGGGATCACAGGCACCCGCCACCACGCCCGGCTAATTTTTGTATTTTTAGTAGAGACAGGGTTTTGTCATGTTGGCCAGGCTGGTCTTGAAATCCTGACCTCAATCAATCAGCCCACTTTGCCTTTCCAAAGTGTGGGGATTACAGGCGTGAGCCACCGCGCCTGGCCGGTGCTATGGAGTTTTGAGGCTAATGCCAATAATTTTAGTATTTAAACAAGTTTATGTGTATTTCAGATATTAAGTTGAGTTACTCACTACCATATGAATCTACTGTTCAGAATATCATTGCCAGTGCAATTGATTAGTGCATCACTGAGAAGTTAAGAATGAAATTACAATTATCTCCAAAGGAGCAGCCTGGTGCTGAAACCACATGGCTGCTTCTATACAAGGCACTTTCCTCTGCACACCTCTTTTAGCCAGTGTGGCAAGGGTTGAATTAAGAGCTAAAGTCTGGCATCTGAACTGAATTATGTTTGTTAAGTTGGAAAAGTATTACTTTAAAAATAGAGCCAATCAATATTCATTATAAAGACAAAATAAACATTTGGCCAGTGAGATATTAAACATTAGTAGCAGTGAATTTTAACGTCATTTGACTCTGTCATTCCATATTGAGCCAAGAAATGCAATAGACGTGGACATTATCAGAACATATCGTGATGATCAATTTAATAAAAATAATGGAATTCCTATTTATCTTCAGCGAGACTCTTTAAACACAGTTATGTTGTTTTTGAGTAATATAACAAAGATGACTGGATAACAGTGAGGGGGAATTAGCAACATTAAGAATTAGAGTCCCGGCCAGACGCAGTGGCTCATGCCTGTAATCCCAGCACTTTGGGAGGCCGAGGCGGGTGGATCACAAGGTCAGGAAATTGAGACCATCCTGGCTAACACGGTGAAACCCCGTCTCTACTACAAGTACAAAAAAATGACCCGGGTGTGGTGGCGGGCACCTGTAGTCCCAGCTACTCGGGAGGCTGAGGCAGGAGAATGGTGTGAACCTGGGAGGCGGAGCTTGCGGTGAGCGGAGATCGCGCCACTGCACTCCAACCTGGGCGACAGAGTGAGACTCCGTCTCAAAAAAAAAAAAAGAATTAGAGTCCCAGACACATATTCTGAGGGAAATAATTTGTGCACCAAATTGTCATATCGTATGTTAATGACTTACTTTCACTATTTGTAAATAGTGGATGGATAAATAAGAAAAGTGCATGACATTTGAAATGTCACGGAAATTAAGGTATATTATCATTCACTGATAGACACTAATAATGGCAATGAAGATCTAAATTCAAAAAAAGTCATGATTAAAATTGGCATTAGCTAGAACCCCAAAGAAATTAATATTATATAAAATGGTTCATCTCTTAATATTCACTAATATATCACATGCGTTTGACACAACACATATCTCAAAGGCTGGATCCTCTCTATGCTTTCTACCTGAAAGTTAGCTCTTTTGCTAATTACCCATTAAGACAAACACATATACAACATTGTGCTTGGTTCTGGGGAAGCTACAGTGAGGCAGAGAATCCTGTCTTGGAGTATCCTTTGAACAGAATGTTGGGCATTGTCCAGTGGGCCCTCTGGTAATTACTTAATTCTACAGAAGTGTGACCTTCGATTGCTTGTGAGAAGGTTATTTTATAGCTCTGTGGATATAGAAAACTTCTAGCAATGCAAATAATTCCTTTCCAAAGCAGCACAAATGATATCTATCTTGGGCAGCACAGATAAATTTTGTCAGTAGAGAATACAAACCTCTATAAATCTATTTTTCATTTGAACTGGTTTTAACATATTTTCTCTAGTCTCTGCTGCAAACAGAGACTGGAGTTTTGGGCATACCACTTTATCAAAGCATCCCATATCAAGATAGCTAGCATGTTATACGTCAGATTTAATAACGATATTTCAAAGTTTCTCTCCACCACACATTTGTTTCCATAGTGTATGGGTCTGTTGACTTCTCCCTCATTGAAACCGCCGAGTCACTGACTATCATCCACACTTGGTTGTTCCCTGTCACCTGCCTCACACATTGTCAGTATCCCTTATAGACCCTGGTCTGTTCACACTCCCACTAACTGTACATGCTCCTCAGCATCTGCTTCTTGGCTCTCCTGCCATGTCTTTCTTTAGCAATCACAAACGCATTCAAGGTTACAACTATCATTTAGGAACGAATGACTTAAAAAATGTTATGTACTCAAATGCAATCCTCTTTCTTGACCTTCACACCTATATATTGAATTTCCTTCTGGACAGCACAGCTTCGATCTCCCAAGGAGACTTCAAGACAAGTTGCTGCCTCCATCCATCCTCTCACATCCCCCATCATTTGCTCCTATTCCACTGGGTCTGCCCTCTCTCCGCCTCCCTGCCTGCAGACCTGGGCTCTGCCAAGACTGGTTCATCAACTTGCGATCCTTCCACATCCTAAACATCTCGAAAGTTTGTGTCGTTTTCTTCAGCTCAATGAAGTCTTCTCTCTACAACCTCAAGTAAATCTTCCTCAATTACTCTCATCAATAGTCTCCAAAATACAACTCTCATGCCCTATCTAGGTAATTTGTTGCATGGTCTTGCTTACTATCCTGCAGTGACTCCTCATCTACTGCATCCAATCCTGGCTTTTAGTTTGGCACTAGGACCCCTCATGAGGCAGTCCTTGCTGTGTTCTTCCCTAGTTCAACATCTCCCTGTCTATCGGGATCTGCTCTCCCCCAAGCTGAACCTGCCGAACTCACATGCTCCCTCAGTGTTGCACTTCTGCACCTGCTTGTGTGGACGACCCTTTCGGGCTCACTTTAAGTTGTCTCAAAGACTCAACTCCATGTCAGCTACTGCAGTATGTCCTATAAAGTTCTACCCATAACCCCACACTGACTGGTCTAGATCCTTCCTTTCTGGGCTCTCTTCTACTTTATCACTCCAAATGGTCATTTTTCTGTTTTCCCTGGCTTTGAAGATAGGGGCTTTTTTGTGCATTCCATATTTTTATCCCCAAAGTGTCTCACAGTATCTTGCATGTTGCAGACATCCACAAACTACTGCTGCATGAATAAAAAGAAGGAAGAGAAGGAAGGAGAAATGAGAAGAGGTGGGAGAAAAAATTGTAATAATTATGTAAATACTATTTTGTTTCTTAACATAATCAATATATAGTGTTTATATATATGTATACTTAATAAAGTGAGTAAACTTAAGTATTATTTAATATTACTCTAATAATTCATGGATGTGATCATGCTAGTGACCATCCCCTTAAACAAATACATACACATGAGTGATGTATAGCATACAGCCTATTTCATTAGCTGTCAAGGTAAAAGTGCAATTTCATAGCCATTCATTTCTTATTTTCATTTCTAATTACTTAGAGGGTATCAACAATGCAACTTTAATTGGCACCTGGCCACCATCTCTGAGGTCAAAGTCATCACCAAGTCTGTCATCGACACACTCTTTCACATTGAGGAGGCGGCAGCTGTGTTGGTGCCATCAATCCCATACATAAGGAACAGATGCAGTCATTAGGATGAATTGGCAATGCTATCATTGCTTCTCTAGGCTGCTGCGCCCTACATGATTGTTATCTAATCGTTCTCTTTTCCTCTTATTCATCTAGATTATTTTAAAAAATTTATAAGTACCCAAGTTTTCTTTAGATGTATCTTCTTCTACACTTTTAGATCGGATGGTATTAAAAGAAGACTATGACAATTTGCTTAACATCAATTTTAAACATCTAAAATACATTTAGAAACAGGAACTGCTGAGTGGATTAACTTCAGTAAAAATGACAAAATGGATCAACTTTAAGCCTATGTTTATACATAATGCATTATATATGTGTTGCAATAGAAAGATACATACTGCATATGACCACAGATCTATATTGTGGAACAGAAATAGATGCAAGCTATGACTTCACAAAAGCTTCATTCCTAGATACTCCATCTCTTTGACAGACTGTTGCAAATATTTGGTATGATGCTGGTGCCCTTGAAAACTCTCTCATGCTGTCATGATTGCCACCCACCAAGTGCAATTATCAGCACACTTTAGAGATTTACAAGGAACCTGCCCTTGTAAACATTGAAACACTGTGTCTTGCTCACCTACAGGATTATTGGAAATGTATCCAGCCAGCATTAAGTGTGACACCCACTTAGAGTAAACCTTAGAGGCCACAGAGCTTATGACTCTTCGTATTTTACCTTCTTTTTGTCTTTTTCTCATTATGTTTCGTAAGTTCTTGACTATCATTCATGCCTCAATCTACATCATTTTCTTCTACCCGGCACCCTTAGTACACCTTTCCCTAACTCATAGACCCAACGGATAATTCATAATGACCCTTGCTTTTTGATCCTCTCTACTGCAAAAGCTTTTTTTCTCTCTCTCTTTTCTTTCTTTTGAGATGGAATTTCGCTCTTGTCGCCTAGGCTGGAGTGCAGTCGTGCGATCTCAGGCCACTGCAACCTCTGCCTCCTAGGTTCAAGTGCTTCTCCAGCCTCAGCCTCCAGAGTAGCTGGGATTACAGGCGCCTACCACCGTGCTCAGCTAGTGTTTGTATTTTTAGTAGAGACAGGGTTTCGCCATGTTGGCCAGGCTGGTCTCAAACTTCTGACTTCCAGTGATCCACCCACCTCAGCCTCCCAAAGGGCTGGGATTACAGGCATGAGCCATCGTGCCCAGCCTGCAGAAACTCTTGACTCCCATTTGCGTAAGCTTTATACTACCTTGGCCTTTCTAACACTGCAATCTTTGGTTTTCATGTATTACCCTGGTTTTAAATACTAGCCATATTCTAGTGATATTCAAATATATATCTTCTGCCAGAATTGCCTTATAGACATATGAATATATATTCTTATATTCATATGCATATAATCTTAGAGTCCCTCTGCCTTAGCATGTCACAGGTACCTTGAACCCACTTCATCTAAAGCTAAACCCATTATTTTCTGCTTGGTACCTGCTTTTTTTTTTCTCTCTCTTTTTTTTTTTTTTTTTTTTTTTGAGATGGAGTTATTGCAGCCTCTGCCTCCCAGGTTCAAGTGATTCTCCTGCCTCAGCCTCCCATGTAACTGGGATTACAGGTGAGTGTCACTAGGCCCAGCTAATTTTCATATTTTTAGTAGAGATGGGGCTTCACCATGTTGGCCAGGCTGGTCTTGAACTCCAGGCCTCAAGTGATCTACTCGCCTCAGCCTCCCTAAGTGCTGGGATTACAGCATGAGCCACTGCACCTAGCCTGCTTTTTTTCCATTATTACTTATCTCAGTGAAGGGCATCATTACGCTTCCTGTAACCTAAGCTAGACCTTCGGAAGTTATCTTCAATTTTCATCTTTCTTAAGCCCCATATTTATAATTATGTTATGCTATTTTTAGATTCAAAATATATTTTTTCACAACTATCCCTTCAGTTCATTAAAATTACTACCTTTTAAAAAATTACTATTATACTTTATGTTCTAGGGTACATGTGCACAACGTGCAGGTTTGTTACATATGTATACATGTGCCATGTTGGTGTGCTGCAACCATTAACACATCATTTACATTAGATATATCTCCTAATGCTATCCCTCCTCCCTCCCTCTACCCCATGACAGGTCCCGGTGTGTGATGTTCCCCTGACTGTGTCCAAGTGATCTCACTGTTCAATTCCCACCTATGACTGAGAACATGTGGTGTTTGGTTTTCTGTCCTTGTGATAGTTTGCTCAGAATGATGGTTTTCACCTTCATCCACGTCCCTATAAAGGACATGAATTCATCTTTTTTTATGGCTGCATAGTATTCCACTGTTTTAACTTTGGCTACCATCATGTTCACTCAAAACTAAACTCTACTTAGCTGCTAAAAGTGTTTCTTAAAGAGGAGTGATGTTACCTTCCTCAGGGGCATCTGCTAGTGTCTGGAGAGGTTTTGGTTCTCATGATGGGGAATGGGGTGCTGCTCCCGGATTCAGTGAACAGAGGCTAGGTGTGCTGATAATATTCTATAAATCACCCATCAGTACACGACAATGGTGAATTATCAGGCCACAAATATCAAATGCCAGTTGAGAAGCTCTGTGTACAGTAATCTAGCTCAGAAGTCCACATTTTCTCTACACAGCCAGATAGCAACTACTTTAGGCTTTGTGGGCCATACAGTCTGTATCGCAACACTCAACTCTGCTTTGAAAACGATATGAAAACAAATGGGTATGGATGTGTAACAATGAAACTTTATTCAAAAAACAGGCTGCTGGTTGGATTTGGCCCATCAGCTGAAGTTTGCCAACCCCTGACCTAGCTTAAGGAAAAATACAATCATGTTATTAGCATTGCAGGAAATGTTCAATGCCTATTAGTTAACAGCATAGAGTCCAAGCTTTACACCCTAAAATACATAGATTCTACCTTTCTCTCATTTTCTCATCTTTTCCACCTGTTCTTATGCCACTACAATGGCAGCATCTTTTCTTGTACACCTTAAGAGGCTGCTCATGCCCATCCCTTTTTCATATTAAACTCAACTACCCTTACGCTCAGGTCCAGTTCTAAGTCTGGGAGCTCCTCCTTTCCATTTTTTGATGTGTCCATCTCTCACCATTGCTCAAGGCCTCTGCAGGAGCACTTATGTACTCTTCTCTCTGGAGCTATCATGCTATTCTTCTAGGTGCTGCTGATCCCGCCAGTGCTATATCAGGCCAACGTTCCCGTGAGATAGTGGGTTTAAACATGACCTACTCATCTTTGTATCCTCAACATGTAAAACAACATCAAGTAGTTTGTGGGACTCAATATTCATTCTAATGCCTAACTTTTATGGAGATGTCTTTGAGTTTTCAAGCTTTTAGGTTTTCAGAGAACATTTTTGCAATAAATAAATATTTAGAGTAAAGGCATCATGCAATATTTTATTGTTAGATTTTATTTGAGATGTCTTCTTAATTTTAAATATTTCAATGAATTATCTTGAGAAAGTATATATGTAGCTTCATATGTAGAATTTATATTTTTAACCAAATGAATAAATAATGTATGAGAATTCTGAGGAAAGAATGTATAAGACTCACATATGTATGTATATGTATGTGTGTATATCTATAACATATAAATAAAATATATGTATACATATGACTTGTACCTTTCAAGCCTGTCCTAATATATTTTTGTTTGCTTGAAACAGATACATATTGTTAGTATGATATTATGTATAATTTCTCTGATCACTGAAATTGAATGGTAAGAGCGCATAATAAAAGACAGAGGCATGTGCTAAAATTCTAATTTTTTGAGTCTCATTCGTGACCTGATAAGTGGTCATACAATACTTACGAGTCATGGTTTCTGCAAAAACTTTTGAGATAATATATGAGAAATATAAGTGAAAAGTAATTTTATAAAAGCATATTCCTCTATGCTCATTATGTATAAATTCTTAAATATCTTAAGACTTTTTTTTCATGTCTCAGAGTTCCCCGGGTTAAAGCACTGGTAGATCATCAATAAGAGAATAGAGGATTTCCTGCTAATTCCTACAATCTACTGTGGACAAAGAAGGTGGCAGTTTGTCCTGAGTCAAAGTACCTTTTTTTATTTTTATTTTTTTAAAGGGGGGCACAGAATGTTCAGAATTCTGTTCAGAACTCTACAGAAATAAATGCATTTTTGACCATTTGGTCATTAAAGCTCCCAACCCAAGATATTCCTGAGAAAAAGAATAAAAGTCATCAGCTTCCTGGACAATTTCTAGTATGCTTAATTTTAACTTAATTAAAATCCATGCACATTCAAACAAATATAGGACTCGCCTCCACTTCCTATCCAAAACTCAAGTCTAGCATCATCATTTTATGAAATACCAGCTGCTCTATGTTAATTTTTGTACAGAGATATGTCTGTTTAGGAAAAGGTGGTATACATAATCTAAATAATCAAAGCAGGAAAACAGTTATCCATATAGAAAAACATTATACACATTATCAAAAATTATCTTAAGATATACAAGTGTTCAGGCTGAGCTTAGTGGCCTAGGTCTATAATCCCAGCACTCTGGGAGGCCAAGGTGGGTGGATCATGATGTCAGGAGTTCGAAACCAGCCTGACCAACATGGTGAAAACACATCTCTACCAAAAACACAAAACTTAGGTGGGCATGGTGGCACACACCTGTAATCCCAGCGACTCAGGAGGCTGAGGCAGGAGAATCGCTTGAACCCGAGAGATGGAGGTTGCAGTGAGCTGAGATCGTGCCACTGCACTCCAACCTGAGTGACAGAGTGAGACTCCATCTCAAAAAAAAAAAAAAAAAAAGAAAAAAAAGAAAAAGGAAAAGGAAAAGAAAAGTGGTCAAACAAAACCATCATTGTAGAAAGTTCTCCATAATAAGAATTGTAGGTGCTCACAAGATCACCAGGAGCAATTTGTTTTATTCAATTTTACTTTATATTAACTTTTATTTTAGATACAAAGGGTATGTGTGCAGGTTTGTGACATGGGTATACTGTGCGATGCTGAGGTTTGGGGCATGGATCCTGTTCCCCAGGTAGTGAGCATAGTACACGATGGGCAGTTTTTCCACCCATGCTCCCTGTCCCTAGTCTGCAGTCCTTGTTGTTCTCATGTTTACGTCCATGTGTGCTCAATGCTTAGCTTCCGCTTATAAGTGAGAACACATAGTATTTGGTTTTCTGTTCCTGCACGAATTTGCTTAGGATAATGACCTCCAGCTGCATCCACATTGCCACAAAGGACACTATTTCATTCAATATTATGGCTGTACACTGTTCCAGGGGCCATTTCATAGTTAAAAAAACCATATAGTAGGGAACTCATATAAAAAATAAATCAATCTCAGATTTCTGCTTGTAGCCAAGATGGAGCAATAGTTACCAATTTGCCCTCCCTCCTGAGACAACTGAAAACTGGACAACAAGTAGGAGGCAATGGCTCCCCAGGTTATCTGACACCAGACAATGAAGTCAGTGACCCCTGAGAGACAGAAAACAAATGAATTAATCCCTAACTCTGCCCCAGCTGACTTCACGGAAGTTTCTGGGCTTTGACACAGAGAGGGGAACCAAAATGAAATCTGGAGATCTCTCTGGGTGGAAGAGATGAGAGATGAGGGATACCAACCAGTTAGAGTTTCAGGGCAGAGAATCCAAAAGGAGACAGCTGCACAGATAGGAATTTCCAGAGATTTTCCGAGCCTCCCTCTCAAGTCATGAGCAGAACACAGATCAGTACACGCACGTGAATAGATCACCTAAGTCCCCGAAAAGGACCACCAGAGTGGATTAGAGGGAACCACCCCCAGGGCAGGGACAGAAGGGAAAAGGGCTGTTCCCATCTGCCAGAGTAAAAAACTCCGTAACTCATGGGCACTGCATACAAAACTTAACTGGTTTGCGTCAGTACTAAGAAATAATTGGCCCTTGGTTAAATTCTGCTCTGGCTCCATGTAACAAAGCTGAAAAGTAAAACCCCCAAACAACAAACTGTCTCCGACTGACTTACTTCCATCCCAGATCAAACTCTAGAATATTAATAGAAGTATAAAAACGTACATCACTTGACAAATTAAAACTCTGGTACTATTCAAAAATTACCAGGCATGCAAAGAAGTGGGAAATATACAATCTATAATAAAGAGAAACTTTACTCAATTAACACTGACCCAGAAATTACACAGATAATGGAATTAGTACACTAATAGATACTAGAAGAAAAATTAAATATGTTAAAGACAGGCAGAATTTTTTTAAAGAGTCTTGCTCTGTTGCCTAGACTGGAGTGCAGTAGCACGAGATCTCGGCTTCCTGCAACCTCCACCTCCTGGGTTCAAGCAATACTCCTGCCTCAGCCTCCTGAATAGCTAGTACTACAGGTATGTGCCACTATGCCCAGCCATTTTTTTTGTATTTTTAGTAGAGATGGGGTTTTGCCATGTTGCCCAGGCTGGTCTCAAACTCATCTCAGGCAATTTGCCTGCCCTGACCTTCCAAAATGCTTGGATTACAGGCGTATGCCACTGCACCTAGCCTAAAGACACGCAGAATTTTAAGGGATACAAATCCAAGCTTCTAGAAACAAAAACTACAATAATTGAAACCAGAAAAATGTATTGAACTGGATGAACAGAAGATTACACACTGCAGAAGAAAAGGTTAGCAGACCTGAAGAGATAGCAATAGAAACTACCCCAAATGAACATAGAGAAAAAAGACTAAGAAACATCACCAGAGCATTGTGACACGTGGGAGGACTTCAAATACCTAATACACATGAAATTGTAATTTCTAAAGGAGGAACAATAGAAAAGGGAATAGAAAAATATTTGAAAAAATGTCCAAATTTTACAATAGCTGTAAACTCAAAGATCTAAGAAGCCTGATGAAACTTAAGCACAAGAAACATGAAGGAACTATACCAAAGTGCTTACTCAAACATAGTAACATACAGAAAATCTTAAAAGCATATGGAAATAAAGATATACTGTGTACAGAACAAAGTTAAGATGGACAGCAGCTTTCTTCTTGGAAAAAGTGCAAGACAGAAGAGTAAAACCTTAAAAATACTAAAAGAAAGAGATGTTGACCTAAAATGCCTTTCTCACAAAAATACCTTCCACAAATAACTTGAGAATGAACAGCACCAGGAGTAAACGCTCATGCAAACCACAGATTCTGTGTGATAATAATGTGTCAATGCAAATTCATCAATTAGAGCAAACCTAACCCTCTGGTAGGGGATTTTTGAGAGCAGGGGAGGCTGTGGGTTTGAGGGAAGGGGAAGGTCTAGGAGAAATCTCTGTACCTTCAGCTCAGTCCTATAATGTACCTGCAATTGCTCTAAAAATGTCTATAAAGGCCTGGCACAGTGGCTCACACCTGTAATCACAGCATTTTGGGAGGCCAAGGCAGGCGAATCCCTTAGGGCCAGGAGTTCGAGACCAGCCTGGCCAACATGGCAAAACCCCATCTCTACTAAAAATACAAAAATTAGCTGGGCATGGTGGTGCATATCTGTAGTCTCAGCTAGTTGGGAGGCTGAGGTAGGAGAATCATTTGAACCCAGTAGGTGGAGCTTGCAGTGAGCCAAGATTGTGCCACCGTACTTCAGCCTGGGTGACAGAGCGAGACTCCATCTCAAAAATAAAAATAAAAAAGTGTAAATAAATACATACATTGAGCCGAGAAGAATGTAGATAAAATAATATAAGATCTAGCCACTGTAGCTTGGAGGCAAGCCTATGAGTTTTTTAAAATATATAGAGAGAGTCAGTTTCCACAGCTTCTCATCCTTCCCTGTCTTACTTTTAGATTCTCCTCTTTTCTGTCCTCCAGCCTGAAATCTGGGCTTCATTTTCCATCTCTGCTGTGCACTCATCCTGACTGCATGTATAGCTGGGGCCATGCTGCAGGCTGACTGGAAGAGGGAAACAGCCTCAGGGGTCCACCCCACTCTCTTAGGACCATTTCCCTGCTGACGGAAGAGGAAGGTTGCAGTCTCATGGAGTGTTAGGTGTCTCTGGGGCCTCCGCTACGGGATTTCTTGAGACGGAGCATGGAAGAATGTCAGAAATAAGAAACGGTATTCCCATACGCTGGGAGCATCAGGAGTTCCATGTCCTGCGCATTGAGCCTGAAGTAGAGGCTTCTCCTAGAGTTGTTTCTGTTTGCATTAATGTCCACTTCTGGGTGCAAAGTTGCCTGGACTCCAGGCCGTGGTGAACACACCATCAATTCTGTGCTGTTTCAACAAATATAGGGAAGGTTACATTAAATGTTTATATTAGAAGAAAGATTTCCTATCACTAATCCAAGCTTCTACTTTTAGACTAGGAAAGAAAAGAACTAAATAAACCTAAGAAGAAGAAGAAGGAACGAAATAATCAAGATAAGAGCTGAAATTAATGAAATCAATTTACTAATTGTTTGAACAGCAAACAACAGAGAAAATACATCAAAAGTTTTTTCTTTCAATAAATAAATAACATAATACAACTCTACCAAGACTGGAAAAGAAAAAAAGAGAAAAGAGAAGAGGCTATCACTGGAGACCCTGCAGACACTGAAAGGATAACAAGGGAGTACTGGTACCCACTGGTACCCACTCACATAAATTCACAACTTAGATGAACAAGACCAATTCCTCAGAAACTACAAATAGATCATTAAAGATACTGAGTTCAGTTCATATCCTTCCAGATAAGACATCTTCATACCCAAGTGGTTTCTCTGATAAATTCTATCAAACAGTTAAGAAAAAATTAATACCAATTCCGCACAGTCTTTTTCACAAGGTAGAAGACAGGACACTGTCTTGGAGAAAACGTTTGCCAGTTGAATACCCAATACACATGTGTCTTCAGAATATATAAAGAACTTGAAAAAACAGTCAACATGATACTATTTATGCAACATACCTGAACAGAAAATTCACCAAAGAAGATGTATGAATGGCAAATAAGCCCATAAAAAGATTTTCAGGCCGGGTGCAGTGACTCACGCCTATAATCCCAGCACTTTGGGAGGGTAAGGCAGGCAGACCATGAGGTCAGGAGTTCGAGACCAGCCTGGCCAACATAGTGAAACCCATCTCTACTAAAAATACAAAAATTAGCTGCACCTATAGTACCAATGACTCGGAAGGCTGAGGCGAGAGAATCGCTTGAACCCAGGAGGGGAGGTTGCAGTGAGCTGAGACCATGCCATTGCACTCCAGCCTGGGTGACACAGTGAGATTCCATCTCAAAAAAAAAAAAAAAAAAAAAAAAAGATGCTCAACATTAGTCATTAGAGAAACGCAAAGAAAAATCACAAGAGAATGCTGGTGTAAATTCATTTTAATGCCAAAAATGTAAAAGACTGATCAAACCACAAGTTGGAGAGGAGATGGGAAGACAAAAGGCACCAATCAATTTGGAAAACAGTTTGGCAGTTTTTAAAAACCATAATCATATACTAACCCTATGCCTCAGCCATTCCACTCCTATAATTTCCCCAGTCCCTCAAAAAGTGAACATGTCTATATAAAATCTTGTACACCAGTGTTCATAGAAGCTCTATTTATAATAACCCCAAAACTGAGAAAACCCAAATATCTATCAATGGGTATGTAAATATACAAAATTAAGACTCAGCAATAAAAAAGAATGGACTATAACAACATAGATGAATGTCAAAATTATGATGCTGAGCAAAGGAAACCAGACGCAAGAGTACACAATTTACAGTGCCATTTATTTAAAAAATAGACAATGAAATTCATTTATAGGAGGTGATATGGTTTGGCTCTGTGTTCCTACCCAAATCTCATGTTGAATTGTAATCCCTACACGTTGGGGGAGGGACCTGGTTGAAAGTGATTGGATCATGGGGCGGTTCCCCCATGCTGTTCTCCTGATGGTGAACTCTCATGAGATCTGATGGTTAAGTGTGGCGGTTTCCCCATGCTATTCCTGTGATAATGAGTTCTCACGAGATCTGATGCTGTAAGTGTGGCGGTTCCCCCATACTGTTCTTGTGACAGTGAGTTCTTAGGAGATCTGATGGTGTAAGTGCGGCAGTTCCTCCATGCTGTTCTCCTGATGGTGAGTTCTCATGAGATCTGATGGTGTAAGTGTGGTGGTTCCCCCAAGCTGTTGTCTGATGATGAGTTCTCATGAGATCTTAGGGTGTAAGTGTGGTGGTTCCCCCATACTGTTCTTGTGACAGTGAGTTCTCATGAGATCTGACGGTGTAAGTGTAGTGGTTTCTCCAAGCTGTTCTTGTGAAGGTGAGCTCTCATGAGATTTGATGTTGTAAGTGTGGCAGTCCCCTAAGCTGTTGTCTGATGATGAGTTCTCATGAGATCTAAGGGTGTAAGTGCAGCAGTTTCCCCATACTGTTCTTCTGACAGTGAGTTCTTATGAGATCTGATGGTGTAAGTGTGGTGGTTCCCCCATGCTATTCTCCTGATGCTGAGTTCTCATGAGATCTGAGGGTGTAAGTGTGGCAGTTCCTCCATGCTGTTCTCATGATAGTGAGCTCTCATGAGATCTGATGGTGTAAATGTGGCGATTCTCCCATGCTGTTCTCTGATGCTGAGTTCTCATGAGATCTGATGGTGTAAGTGCGGCGGTTCCCCCGTGCTGTTCCCCTGATGTTGAGTTCTCATGAGATCTGATGGTGTAAGTGTGGATGTTCCCCCATGCTGTTCTCGTGGTAGAGAGTTCTCACAAGATCTGAGGGCTTAAGTGTGGCACTTGCCGCCTTGCTCTCTGTCTCCTGCCACATAAGACATGCCTGCTTCTCCTTTGCCTTCGCCATGATTGTAAGTTTCCTGAGGCCTCCCCAGCCATGCAGAACTGTGAGTCAATTAAACGTACTTTCTTTACAAATTATCCAGTTTCAGGTAGTTCTTTATAGCAGTGTGAAAATGGACTAATACAGGAGGCAAAAGCATATCAATGCTTGTCTGGGGATGAGAACTTGGTGACAGGTAAGTGCAAAGGCACTCAATTAGCTATTGTAGTTAAGAATTCCTTGTACATAGCAGACAACCCATAAATATTTGTTGAAGGAAGAAAGGAAAGGAGATGACAGTAAAGAATAGAAGGAAACAAAAGACAAAAGGGCGAGGAATGCTTCAAATTCTCAACCAGGAAATGTCACGGCATCCTTAAGACATAATCTTGCTTTTTTAGTCTTTGACATTTGTTGTTTATCTGAAATATTGTATGTCTTATCACTACCTTACCTACTGCACAGGCCCAACTCAGCCAACCATGTTGCAAAATGCCCTGGTACCTCTACTGAGCAGCCATGGTTGAGAGGCACTGATTTAAATAATTTGGTCTGAAAAATGCCTGGGTTGTGTGAGTGTGTGTGTGCGCGTAAGTAATGCCACAGATTTTATAACCATTAGGAGTGGCAAAAGAAGAAAGAGGATTCCCTGGAAATTTTCCAATTATAATTTGAAATCTGTATTAATTATTTCAAGAGCAAAACAATAATTAATGAGGAAGTAACCTTGTACCAGGCCCAGGGAAAGGTGAGGGGACACAGTGTAAAATGGGATGCTTGTAAATATCACTCAGCTTGCATCTAGATAAGATTATGAGAAGATACTATGGGATAGTGGGAAGAGCAAATCTTTATTCCAAATATTTTCTATTCCAATGACAAAGACCCAAAATGGGAAAAGACATTGCTACCACTGAATTTCCAAGGTAACATCGATTGTAAAAATTGAAAGTGAACATGCACCTTGATTTACCAAGAGGACCTAATCTGGATTGTGAAGCTGATGAGCTTCTGAAACAAGAAACACAGCTAGAGCATGGAAGCTGTTTTGAGATGAGCCTTCAATCAAGGTCTGGATTTCCTTAACACCCAGTTCACTGGTGATATATTTCCCGTTATCAGAATGTATATGCCTTATTGGCAGTATAATCACAGTACAATAAGGAACTAAAGTCAACTATAAAATACGCAATTTAGTGCTGAAGTTTTTCATTCAAATGTGAGAAGGTGATTATGGCATTAACACTGGTCTTAGCCAGGGGGTGTGTTGCGCATAGAAAATGGATTACCTGAGTGTATGCTCGCCTCAAATATATCGTTCACTAGAACAAGACCAATACATATTTTACTAGTTCCTGTGATGATTCCTCTTTAAAAGTCTCTTTCTGGTAATTCTATGAAAGACAATCTTTAAACTATGTGTAGGTCATCACCAATAAAAAAAAGTGTACGTATAACTTTCATGTTTTACTCTATTGTTAAATGATCACTGATTTACTAAATCTAGTGTATAAATGGTTACTTCTATTTCTTAGTCTTGTAGAGACTTAATAGAAGAAGTGCATTCAAAACAGAGAACATAATTTTGATGAATGCCACATGTTGTATTCTGATTTGTGAATGGGAATCTGATTTTCAGTGTCATAATGATCAGAGCTGGAAAAAGGTCACATTGCCCCAGTCTCTCATCATTCATCAGTGACAGAGGTGGCTCAACATATCTCCTATTTTTTATTTTCCTTATTCCCTCACTCTGTGCACTGCTAATTTTCAGGACACTTTGTAATAGCATTCATTCTTCTGAACATTTCATTGTTTTGAATATATAAAAAGTTTCTTTCTAACAACAAAGTGATCCAAGTTTTGGTAACTGTGGAGACAGTCATTGAGAACTTATAAAAAATAGATGTTTTTGTTATGAATGTGAAAATATTTATAAGAATACTATTTAAAAGTTTGAAAATACATTGTCATCATCCTTTTCATTCTTTAGCAAATGATGTGTTGTTTTAAAAAATATGAATTTCTAGACAATAAAACAAATTATTTTTATTCCAGAATAGATTCTGCTAAAAGTGGACATCTGTATGTCATACAATATAAGTATTTAGTACTTAAGTTGCCACAAAACTAAGTTTTCAAGTTTAAATGCAAGGGTCTCACAATGCTGTAGCTGGTAGTAGAGCATTCTGTGAGTATTCTGTGGAAATACTGTAAAGTGGGTCAGCTGTAACTGAATTTTTCTTAGTTACAAATAGCTCCTCACCTAAACATGAGATCACCAATACAGTGTCTACTGTGATTTGATGTTTTTATCCCTAAACATATTTCCATGTATAAATTGATGCTTCACCTTGGGAATATTACAAAGAATGCTTTCAGTTAACAAAGCATTTCAAAGACCTAAGAAAGAAAAATCAAATGTAACCTTTAAAAGATATAAAATAGAAGTACTAATCTATGCCTCATTTCATAGTTACTACATGGGTAGATATTTCAGAAAATGACTCAGGGCTCTTTTTTGGGGAGAAAGACTATTATTAACCCGCCCAATGTCAAAACCTTGGATCATCATCTCATTCTAAAGTGTACATGGCTACCCTAAAATGGAAACATTTAGTTAAACCAAACTTTTTAAGCTGGTAAGATAATAACAACTATTTAGGCCTACTGATATGTCTTGTATGGGATATCAATAAACATTACATCTAAGACACAAAATTTAGAGCTCAACTCTAAAACTATACAGAAAATTGAAACATTAATCATTTGTGTGTTAGTCCATTCAACAAATATCTGTTGGTCACCCACTACATGCCAGACGATGGAGCTTAGAGTCTATTGGGAATTACAGAATACAGAATCCTGTTGATGAAATCCAATGAGACTTATGGGAAGACGGAGCAGTATAAAGATAGGATGACTGTATGTCCTGCTTTGTCAGGACAGTCCCAGTTTAATACCTGTATTCCTGGCAAAATTATTAATTGTTCCTTGTTTTACTATAAAACATGTCTTGGTTTGGTCCATACACTATAAAGTCACCGTTGTCTTTAACCACATACAGTATTAGATTCTAGAATAATTCTGCTGGTAATATGCTGCTCTGAAGACTAGAGGCAGATTTCTAAATTAATTGCCTGTGAGATTAGTACTGTAATAGTTGTGCCTACTATTTACTCATTGGACTCTCAATGTAAGGATCATGAGACACTTGGCACTGAATTAAGACAAGTGAGGCCCTGGATTAGCCACATCGATTGAGATGAGTGTTATGGACTGAATGCTTGCGACCTCTTAAAATTCATATGTTGAAGTCGCTAAATCCCCAAAATTACTGGATTTGGAGATAGATCCCTTGAGAGGTAATTAAGGCTAAATTAGGTCACAAGGGTGGGGCCCTGATCCAATAGGATTAGTGTCCTCATAAGAAAAGACATGAGAGAGCTAGCACTCCCCCGACCTCTGTCTTGACTTCCCGTGACATGCAAGTACCAAAGAAAAGCCACGAAGTCATACGAGCACACAATGAGAAGGCGGACCTCTACAAATGAGGGGCAAGCACGCACTAAATGCCAACTTGCTTGCTGGTGCCTTAATCTTGAACTTTTAGCCCCCAGACTGTGAGAAAACAAATGTTTTTTAAGCCACCTAGTCTGTTATTTGGATATGGCAGCCCAAGCAGGCTAATACAATAACTGACAGCTCAGACTACAATGCTGAAGTGTCTCAGCTCTACCAAGATGTCTGCAACCTCTTTAGCTAAGACTGAGTAAAATAAGAAAATGCAAAGGATGATTTGGGGACAATAATTTAACTTATGCATATGAAATTTTAGACATTTAACTCAGAAAGGAAAGATAATCAGATTTGGGATTTCAATTCCATTGGAATTGAATATCTCTGGACTTTAATTTATAAAGTACATTAATCTTTGAACTTTCATTTCTCACTGGGAACTTAATAATGGCAGCAGACTTCCAGTCAAATATGGAGGGATATCAAGGCTATGGGGATTTTATTATTAGAACTGCTCTTTTGTTTTAACATTTTCATTTATTCTGGTTACGGGATCCCTGATGAACTACACTGGACAATGTGTCAGGGCAAGGTTTGGGATGGGAAAGAATGAATTCACAGCCTTGAATGTAGAGTGGCCTGGAGATTGATAAAGTAACACATTGTTGACTAGTGACCCATTTCGGTTTCTTTGGATACAAAATTTACATTGCTGGGCTGGTCACAGTGGCTCTCGCCTGTAATTCCAGCACTTTGGGAGGCCAAGGTGGGCGGATCACCTGAGGTTAGGAGTTTGAGACCAGCCTGACCAACATGGCAAAACCCCGTCTCTACTAAAAATACAAAATTAGCTGAGCATGGTGGCACATGCCTGTAATCCCAGCTACTCCGGAGGCTGAGGCAGGAGAATGGCTTGAACCTGGGAGGCAGAGGTTGCAGTGAGCCAAGATTGTGCCATTGCACTCCAGCCTGGGAAACAAAGAGCGAAACTCCACCTCAAAAAAAAAAATTTTTTTTTCATTGCTTATTTGTGGTCCTAGAAGGATACACAATGAAGCAGTGGTGTGCTCATGAAGATGAGAGAAAGAATGTTCTTAAAGACTAAATATTCCCCCAGGGGTATAGCCACGCCCATTATTATAAGTTTACTGGATGAGACCAGTAGTTCCAGAAAGTAAAACGTGGCAGAACGCTAGACAGAGAAACTTCTGGTCTGATGTTTCCTTAGAGGTGGAGGTAGAGTTACCTGTTGGGCCACTCTCTAATCTTTCCCACTTCCTAAAGGAAGTTGAAGTGGTAGACTAATCTAATCATTAATCTAGGGAAGAAAACTTGTGAACAAACTGCTTGCAAAGGAACAGTTGTTAAAGTTCCAACATTCAAAATGTGATATTGCATTTTTTTAATAAAAATATTCAGAATTCTGGGACTAAATTTTCTTATGGACCTCACAATTGTATTAAAAGTACATTGCAACTCCCAAAATATTGAATTAGGGTTGCAAATAGATCTCCGTTTATTTTACCAGGATAATCACCTTCATTTCATTTGTTTGGTATTGAACGTTTGCTTGGTGGAATTATATATTCATTTTATATCATTTGGGCCGGTCAGCTTTCGGTATTTGTTTCCGAGGTTGTTAGGTTGTTAGGAAGTTATTAAAGACTTTTTATTTTCATTTTCACCTTGTTGTAAGCAAAAATGTACAATCCTTCATTTGTAAACATCGCTTTTCTTATTGTTCTTTGAGCTGATTTTCCAAAGATTGTGACTGATCCAGCCTCCTTTTATACCCAGCTGCCTTATGTCACAAATGAGTCTGTGGGACAGCGGGTGAGAGGTATGGGACTGGCTGCAGTCCAGGAAACTCTACAAAATTAAATGGGTTGTTTTTCAGGAAGCAGACCAAAGGCAATCCAGACTGTAAGGCCCACAGCTGAATTTTAGAACTCTCCAAGGCCTTCTTTTCACCTGACGTCACAGTGCCATTCTGACGTGCCTGTGCAATTGAGGGTGGATGTTAATGACAGTTAAGCCTCAGAAACAGCACACCACTGTGGAAGTGGAACCAACAACTACCTTGGAACAGGACCAATATCAGTACAAACCTCATGTCCTGCAGTGGTTAGAGACACCCTTAGGGATGAGGTGCGAGACTTTGGACCTACCTCCTGGGAACTGCAGTTTTCTCAGCTGTAAAATAGAAATGCTGGCAGTAACCAACTTTACACGAGTGCTATGAGGATTACATGAGACGATGCTTGTGAAGGGTTTAGCACAGTGCTCACTGCCTAGGAAATACTGATAAATGTTATTTGGAAAAACATTAAATCGAAGCTATGGCAAATATTAATTACTCAATAACAAATATCTACATAATGAGAGTAGTTACTCTAAATGGTTATCGTAAGGAGAAGGATAGTGAGTACACAGTGAAGAGTGCGGAGTCTGACTCAACAGCGGGTACACAGTGGAGATCCATGACGATGACTCTGATGCCGCGCTTACGCGGACTCCTAAGCTACACTGACATTCTGGTTTAGTAAACTGCTTGTATGAAATAAGAGTGAGCAAATAAGGATTGAAGAAATTGATGATGAATGAATGAGTGGATGCTGTTATGGGGGATCATACCACTTGGCAGAGTAGAAATTAGGATCCCAGCCAGATGATGAAACAAAACAGCAAGGTCGCCTTTCACATCATCTGTTTTTCTAAAAAGTTTTCCCCAACTATATTAGAAAGAAGATGAGTGGGACTAGATCAAGGTTTAGTAGCCCTAGAGCCCATACCAGCCACTTCCTGTTTTTGTCAGTTTACTGGAACACCACTTGACCCATTTGTTTAAATACTGTGTCTGCTGCTTTCTGCTGGAGAGGCCCAGTTGAGCGGCTGGATCAGAGACCACGTGCCCATGAAGTCCACAATACACACTATTTGGTCCTTTATAGAAAAAGTGTGCAGATCCTTGAAGTAGCATATGGGAAAACTTATGATCTATAATACACTGAGCAGCATAACAAATTCTCAGTAAAGATATAATTTATTATGTTTAAGCTAAAGCGACTTCTGGAAGTGTTAAGCTTCCCTCTCATCTTTTACATTTCATTGAAAAGTTACAGGTCCTCTCTCCTCTCAAACTTCATTAAACCTTAAACAAGCAGCCAACACTCAAGAACAGTTTCAGCTGAAAGAAAATGGTTAGATGTGGCAAAATTACCTTGGAGAAAGTTTATCCTTTGCCAATTCAAGCTGTTAGGAATATTTAATATCTCCTGACCTTATTAATTCACACTTCTCTAAAGGATGCATTGACAGTAGTTGGCATCTCCAACATGTAACAAGGCAGAATTTTAAAAGACTCCAGCACAGGCTGTTCTCTGGCGAGGGTCTGCCTCATTGGGTAGCCACTGTCCGTTAGCTTTAATCCAATAGATGGAAGCGTGTCTTCTTTCATCCCTCTCTCCGAACACCCAATTTAACATCATGGATGTGTCCTTTCACAGCGAGGCTTTTCAGCAACAACTGTGTCATTTAGGCAAGCTAAATGGTTTGGTCTATTTCTGAGAGGGATTTCATCCAGTAACAATCTAAAAACACAGCTCACGGTCCCTCACCATGCCAAGCATAACAGCCAACCCTCTGGTGCTTTCATTGACAAGTCCTTCTGTCTTTTCCAAATAAGTTCTCCTCATTAAATAGTAAACTTCTCCATTTAGTTACCCTACTCTTCCCTGCCAACCACAAATAATCCCTTAAATGAATGATGGATGTGACACATGCAAGCTTGCCACCCCGGGTCTGGAGCTAAGACTCTAATGTTTGTTCCTCGGAAGCTGGGATTAAGATGGAGAGGAGTGACACCTTGAGAGAGGACCATAGGACCACAATTCTGGCACAGCCCTTGACCACTGGAAACAAAGACGTATGAATGAGAATACCACAAGCTGTGGGATTCTCAGCTTTGGGAAAGGTGGCTGAGACCATATAAAACATCTCCTGTAGGGACTTTTCAAAGCTGTCCTTTTTTCTTTTCTTTTCTCTCTCTCTCTTTTTTTTTTTTTTTTTCCAGCATGGCCTCCTATTACCCTTTCTTTCAATTCTACAATTTTGAAAAAAAAAATACATGGTTTTATATTATTCAACCCATTAAACTAACATATACATATTGGGGAGAGATAAAAATAATAATTCCTATGTATAGGCAATGGCTGTGGAAGGGTTTTATTATTTCCCATCACTTGTGAGTTCTGTATTTTAAAGGATGGTAGCTTGTCTCAAATTGGTGCTATACGTGGATGCTCCCCATTGAATATATCTGGGTTGGGTTTAAGTGCTTTGATGAATAGAATACAGGGAGAGTGCTGCTGTGCCAAGTCCAGGCCCCGCTTTTGAAGTTTGCAAGCTTCTTTCCTTCTCCATGGAAACTTGACCCAGTGGGTAAGAAGTCTGGGCTATTCTGCTAGAGAGAGAGTCACCTGGAGGAACAGAGACACCAGGCATAGGATTGAAGAGACCACAGTTTGGATCGCCCCAGCCCAGCCAGGACTTAGCTAACACCCACCTCTTCAGCCATATGGCTGCAACTGGAGAAGAGACCCCAAGCAAGCATTGCCCACTAATCCTGGTTAGCTCACAGCATGGAGAGAAAATATAAATTGCTGTTTTATGCCACTGAGTCTGGGGATGGTCCAACACACAATAACAGATAATTCAGCCAGAAGTTGATGCATTTCCAACCCTCTGTTACATGTTTTGCAGCGCATCCCTGTGAGGAGGGCACTTCTCCACGCTATCTATGTTGATCTTGGCCAAGTGACTGGTTTTAGCCAATGGGATACTTGGGAATGACACAGGCCACATTTCAGTAGCCTCTGTAGCACTCATTCAGCCTTTTTTTTTTTTTGGTCCTCCCTATGACTCAGGAAGAGTATATCCTAGATCTGGGCTAGTCTTTAAAGCTGAATCCCATTAAAAACAAAAACAAGAACAACAACAAGAACAACTACAAAGATTGGAGCTGGTTTGAGCTTAGGTATGCTACTTCTAAACCACACTCAAATGCAATGCAAGAGAGAAACAAACATTTGCTGTTGCAAGCCACTGATTTAGGATTTTTTTGTTCTACAGAACATACTGGTGGAAGCCGGCTTTTACAGTGCCATCAGTAGAAGGTCTCCTAAACTGAAGAATGAGACCGACATTAGAGAACATTATTGAGATTTACTGAAGAGTAGATCAGATTTTTTCCTTCAGTTGCACAGAATTTGGATGCAGAGGCAGGAAGGGTGACCAGCTTCTTGCTGGAGGCCAGGCGAACCCCTTTTATGGTCTAAGGCAGAGATAAGCAAACTTTTCCTGTAAAGGGCCAGAGAGTAAATATTTTAGGCTTTGCATGCTAAGAGGCAAAACTGAGGATATTATATAGGTACTTATATAACCGTTTAAATGTAACCATTTAAAAATGTAAAAAATATTCTTAGCTCTCAGGCCACATGAAGCAGATGGCAGGCCAGATTTGTCTCTTGGGCTGTCATTTTCTAACCTCTGGTCTAGTGGTTGAAATGAACACATACATGGATATTTCCAGCATGCTCTAATAGGCATGTGATAATTATATTATACAACACATTTTGAACCTTAAAGACACCAACTTATCTAGGATTTTATAAAATGTCTTCCAAAGGAGAGGATACCTGAGTGAACCTTGAAGAGCAATAAAGGAAACGAGGTAGAAAAGATGACGGGATTGACATGTACAATGCCTCAAAATCTTTGAAACCATATGGTATGTTCTGGTAAGGCATGTTTCCTTCCATCAGCACAAGTATCAAGTAGCATAAACTTAGCTCCAAAACTTCCAAACACAACGTATATAGCTTTGCTGCCTATTGACACCAAATGAACACGCAAAGGTGGCTGTTTTAGTTTGGGTGGGCTGCTATAACAACGTACTATAGATTGAGCAGCTTAAACAACAGAAATCTATTTCTCACAGTTCTGGAGGCTGAGAAGGCCAAGGTCAAGGTGCCAGCCACATTCTTGTGCCAGCCACATTCTTATGCCCTCATTCAACCTTAATTACCTTCTTAGAGGTTCCACCTCCAAATAAAGTCACGTATGAATTTACAGGAGGACACAGTAAGTCCACAGCTGTAGGCAATCCAATTATGTACCATCATTTGCACATAATAATTTTCCTGCTGCTTCTTTTATTGTTCCTCCTGTCTCCAAACTTGTGAAGTCTCTGGCCATTGGAGACAGAGTCTTTAAGTCTTTATCATCCCACTCTGAAGCTGTATTACACAAGGAATATACAGAAAAGAAATTGACAAGCATACTTTTCTACATTTAATCAAAATAGTATCCTCTCAACTAAACCAATCCTCCAGTTTCAATTAGAAAGACTTGGAATGATGGACAGTTATTAAAGCCAAGATACCATGATGCAAATTTACAACCTCATGTCCACCTACAAAGTCCAAGAAATGTCCATTATCTACATTTATTGTCATGTCAGATTTCAGAAACAATACATCCTGTTCAAATCAGTGACTGCTTACTTCCCAACTGCAAAACTGGACATTTTTTTTGTTCAAGATTTTTGTGGTAATCATATTCTTTCTTGTATACTTAATGAAGTCATTTGCTTTGATAGATTTTTATTCTCTGGCAGTTAAGACAAGGTGATATAAATAGAAAATAAATATTTTGCATAGGGATAGTACATTCTGTTACCTGAAATTTTGGTAACCAAACAACCAAAAATTTATATTAAATTACAATTCTAGGCTTTGTTTTTTATACAATGTTTCCATTGCCTGGGGGCATTTCAAAGAGTGGAGGAGCTTCTTGAATACTCAAGGAATATTAAAGTATGCTATTTCTTCATGTAACAGTATGTTGATTGTATCTTACTTAAATTCTTCAGTTTCTACAGGAACTATAATCTCTCTATGAATCAATATTTTTTGTAATATTATTTCAGACTGGCATCCTAAATGTAAGAGAGATATGGGCAGATTTCCTCTAAAATAAATTCGTAATTCCATTTCCACTGATATGTCATTACAGATAAAAACAAGAAAAAAAAATCACATCTTATTTTAAATAAGGCAATGCTAAAAGAAATGCAAAGAATTACCTAAAAGTATCATTTCCCATCCTCAGTATTCCTTTTTACTCACTGTACTTTTTACAGTATGCCTATGATCTCTGTTATGCAGAAATATTACCTTAAAACGAACGACCATTTAATCTCCAATGCCAAGTTCATTTTGAAAAAAATTGTTGGCTGGGTGCGGTGGCTCAAGCCTGTAATCCCAGCACTTTGGGAGGCCGAGACGGGCGGATCACAAGGTCCGGAGATCGAGACCATCCTGGCTAACCTGGTGAAACCCCGTCTCTACTAAAAAATACAAAAAACTAGCCGGGAGAGGTGGCGGGCGCCTGTAGTCCCCGCTACTCGGGAGGCTGAGGCAGGAGAATGGCGTAAACCCGGGAAGCAGAGCTTGCAGTGAGCTGAGATCCGGCCACTGCACTCCAGCCTGGGCGACAGAGCGAGACTCCGTCTCAAAAAAAAAAAAAAAAAGAAAAAATTTGTTAAACACCAACAAGGCACAAGCATTACGAATGAATACGATAAAATCCTCGTTTAGAAGAAATTATAGTCTATTGTAAACATATAAAAATTATACTTAATTTTTAAGTATTAATTGCATTTACTATTTTAGCAAAAGAGTACTCCTAATAGAGTGTATATAAAACTGACTTGGAAGTATACAAAAGCAAAGGTAAAAATAATTTTCTAATTTTATGATATATGATCTCTCTCTCTCTCCCTCCCTCCATCCCTCCCTCCCTCTCTTTTTCTCTCTCTCTCTCTCTCTCCACTCTCTTCTGGGGAAATAGAGCAATTTGGATAACTGTTGGAATAATGGTTAGAAATATTCATGTAGCTGACAAAGGTTACGCTGGACAATCACTAAGGGTTCCTTTAATGCAGAGAATCTTTGATGTCACAGATCTAAGGAACTCTAACAACAGGAAGAAACAGAGAAAAATACACTAAATGCACTTTTCTAATATTGGCTGAGTGAGATAAATCCCATTTCCCATCCTGCACACGTGCACCTCATTTTGTTGTGCTTTGCTTTACCGTGTTTTGCAGAGATTGCATTTTTCACAAATTGAAGGTTTGTGGCAACATGACATCAAGCAGGTTTAATAAGCATAGTTTTTCCAACATGTTCACACTTCACTTCTCTGTTTTGCATTTGGGTAATCCTTGTCATATTTTAAAACTTTTCATTAAAATTATGTCTGTTATGGTGACCTGTGGTCAGCAATCATTGCTGTTACTATTGTAATTGTTTTGGGGTGCCACAAACCACACCGATACAAGAAAACAAACCTAATCAGTAAGTGTCACATGTGTTCTCACTGTTCCAACTACCAAGAGGGCCTCTCCCTCCTCTTGGGCCTCCCAATTCACTGAAACACAGAATTATTAAAATTAGGCTAATGAACAAACTTGCAATGGTCACGAAGTGTTTACATAAAAGGATGAGTTGCACATCTCTCACGATTAATCAAAAGCTAGAAATGATTAAGCTTAGGAGGGAAAGCATGTCGAAAGTCAAGACAGGCCAAAAGCTAGATCTCTTGCACCAAACAGCCAAGCTGTGAATGCAAAAGACACGTTATTGAAGGAAACTCAAAGTGCTATTCTTGTGGGCACACGAATGATAAGAAGGCAAAATTGCCTTATTGCTGATACGGAGAGTGGTCTGGACAGAAGATAAGACCAGCTGCAATATTCCCTTAAGCCAAAGCCTAATCCAGAGAAAGGCCCTAACTCTTCCATTTTATGAAGGCTGAGAGAGGTGAGGAAACTGCAGGAAAAATGCTGGAAGGTAACAGAGGTTGATGCATGAGGTTTGAGGAAAGAAACTGTCTGCGTAACATGAAGGGGTGAGGAGAAAGAGCACACGCCGATGTAAAGCTGCAGCAAGTGAAGGGGTGAGGAGAAA